>NW_027122700.1:0-139828 GCF_030686945.1 Centruroides vittatus
GGTAAGAGGGAGTCGTACCTCTTTTTCCCGTGACTCACTTGTCAAGGATGGCTGTTACGTCGACGGCGCGTTACGCGTTACGCGAGTGGAGGAGGAGGAAGGATGGGGTCGACGATAAGGCGAAGCCGACAGTCAAGAAAGACACCATTTTATAACAAAAACAAAATTTAATAAAAGCTAAACGAACTAAAGTACACTTCTACCCTCGTATACAAAAGGGGCCGGAGAGAGAGAGTTTACAATTATTTTTCATACCTCTTAACAAGTCCGTAATAGACGGAATCAGAAGTGACGATAAAGTTTGGCTGATGGAGAATCCGGTAATGGGCCGATGGCACGTAGAGCTTGTTTTTCCGTAGACAGGGCAGTGGCACTTAAGAACTTAGAAACTTTTTGAGAGTCCGGCGGATGGCGTAGTGCACGTCGTAAAAGCGAGACGAAGGAGCCCCTTAGGGGGGGAAGGAAGCGTCTTTTATAAGTTTTTGATGGGAAAACTTGTCACGTGATCGAAAACGAATCACTATTAGGGCCAGAGGTGTTCCCGGGATATTAAATAAACGACTAGTTCGGACGCTAACTATAAACCATCGTGCAAGATGATCTACCTGCTCCGAAGGAATAACGGTTTGTTGATAGTTAGGGGACAATCGTTGCCATTCGAGGGTCAACAATTTCCCGGGTATGGAATGTTGTTGATTAAGTCGTTTATAACTGGAGTGAACAAATTCAGAAATTTCTAGGTTTTTAACTTCCAGATTTCACATTCACTCCATGCTTTCTTTAAAATCATCACTTAGTTAGTGTGATTTTAAAAGATTTGATTCATAAGCAGGGGGTTAGAGGTATGTTTACAATTTAGATTGATATATTACTCTCTCTCGGAAAGGATTAGGTCAATAGGTGACATCATTGCGTTAATACATAATATCAAAGTTGTTTACAAAATATATATCCCGACGCGTTTTAGACGCGTGACAATATTTATTACTCGAGGTTAGGAGAGGCGAGCGTCTGGAGTTCTTGGAAGTGGTTGGGTGGGTGGATGACGTCATCGTTGACCTAGGGTCGAGACTGCAGTTCAAAGTTCACATGAGTTGAGACTGTTTGGTGGAATTTCTTTGTTCGCTGGAATTGGGTGGTGTGTAGTACACTATCACAATCTTGGATGCTTGGATATAAATTGTTCTGGATGGGCAAGACTCGTAGGTAAGTTGATAGAGTTGTCCGTCCACGTGGATAAATTAAATTCGGGTGGATAGTTTTTTTGTTGGTGGATCGGTTGTAAAGTTGCGTGAGTCAGCCATCTTCGGTAAAGGTGATGAAGACACTGTTCTTGGATTTAAAATAAATGTTAATAATAAGTCATTTTTTTGAGTTATGAATCCTTGAATTCCGGATAGAGGTATGCAAGGTTACATAAAAAGGTTATTTTACTCTCTCTCTCGTTAAAATAAGATTCAATATATATCTAGGTTAGTATGAGAAAAAAAAATCCCGTTAAAGAGAGTTAATCTACAATTCTAGGATACGAACTAAATATTAGAATCGTTCGCGACAAATCTATGAATATAGGTATAAACGTTAGTACGTTAAAATGAGGAATAAAAGGGAAAATGGCGGTGTGGGGATGACCTTGTTAATAGGATTGAACAATAGATTTTTGTTTTCGTGGAGTCGGGTTGCCTCGGGGGTTTTCTTCGTGAGAAGTGCCCGGTTGGTGCACTAGGTGAAGGCGGACTTCCGTCTCCGTTGAAGGCGGTTTCTTCGTGTTCCTCTTCCGGTGGAGGTTGGTGACTAGTCGCACGGGTCTTCTTGCATCTTGAGTACTTCTTGCATCGTGAGTAATTGCGATAACTATAACATAAACAAAGTCCCGTGAGGATAGCGCCTAGACAACCAGCAATAATGGTTATTATTAAAGATGGGTAAGTTATGGGAGATGATTTTGTTGGCTCCCGTAACAGGTGATTTAGGTCGTATTGGACGTTGTTCAAAGAACGGTCTGCTAATCGAATATCGTAGTCCGATGTGAGTTTCGGGAGGTCAGGATCCTTAAGGCGTTTTTGCAGCAACAGGATCTCAGATTTGTTGACGATTTGTTCTAGCTGTGGCACTATTAATTGTTGTGCTATCTCCAATTGTATGGTGGTCTGCATTCGGAACGGCGAAGTAAGGACGAATCCAGGTACATAGCCGGTGCATGCGTTTGGGAGATGGAGTATTCCCGTTTTGTTTAATTTATGAGTAGTGGATGAAAATGGAGATTGTTGATGTCGAGTGGGACATCTAATAGTTAGGGTGAGAGGATTTGGAATAGAATAAATCCATGATCCTAGTTGATCAATCCTCTTAAAAATTGGCGGAAAGTGTGGAACGATTTGGCGGGTACAAAGGGCTTTGACCGTGACTTCGTTGCCACTAAATAGTGCATATTCACAACTTTGTTGAGGGAAACGTCTGAATAGGTCCGTCTACGGAACAAATAGGAAAGTGATCCATTTTGCAAATTATTAATTCGTAGTGTTGTAATAACATATAGGACTGTCTGTCCATGGATAAGGCGACTATAGGATAATTAGTCTGGATTTGTACGAATGTATTTAGATCAGGTATGTATGTAGGAAATTTGATAATTTCGTACATATCGAAGTATCCACTAGGGGTGATTAATGGGATCTTAGCAAAGATTCTCAACTTGCCAGGTACTGCTACAGCCAGGGTGGTAATCCACTGGTAGTATTTAAATAGCGTGTCAGGTCTTATAGGTTCGACCATAGCGTAACCTTCCGGAAGCTGGAGTTGAATGTCTCGGAGGGTACGTAACATGATTTCTCGTGATACGAAATAGGTGCTTAGTTGACCTTTTTCTAGTATATCAATCGCCTCTCGTAAGGCTACTAGTTGGAGATGGAACTCTTGAATAGAGAATTCGAGTATCCGACTAATTATTTCAAACGCAAGTTCGTAACTATAGCGATTCAATAACTCTTTAAATGATTCTTGCCGTTTGAATAACACGTAGATTTGGTGTCGATTATTTTTGCTGATATTTAGAGTATCATTCAATAAGGTGGCTTGTGAGCGCAGTAAATGAATAATTCTCTCGTTTTGTTCATTGATGTTAGAGATTTCGGCATTTAAGGTTGTAATATCTTCGGAAGTAGCTGTTCCGAAGAGGAATTTTAGAATTTTTCCTCCGCCGTCTATTAAACCTCGCTTGGTTTTTGGGATTAAAGGCAATGTGATTAAAGTGGCGAGCTCTTGATATTCTTTATGATGGTTAAGAAATGAAGCTCGCAGCAACTCGAAGCCTTTGGTAGGAACATGTTCTTGGGATTGAAGCTTCGTGTCTAAATACTCCAGAGATTGGGAGATAAATTGAATTTGGCGCTCTAAATGTTCGAAGGAGAGTTCGGTGACCAAAGTCCAGTGACTGGCGGTCATTAAGAAATTCCCTCGATGTAGGAAGACAACTCCTTTAGTGAATTCCTGTTGTTCTGAATACAAGATCATCGTCGTGAGACGGAAACTTTGAAGAAGGAAATAAGCATGGAGGAGAAGCATGTTGAATTTGTTGCTGAGGTGCGTTTTATATCCACTTTCTGGGGGTTGTATTTCTTCCCCTGTAACAGGGAAAGGGTGTTAGTAATAATTGATCCCCGTGGCTTTTATAATGAAGTAGCTTTCCTTATTGAATAAATAATGATAATTTTCAAATGATGAGGTTCCGTTAGGTCGAAACGGGAAAAATCGAGCGCTAAAAGAGGGGTTTACGGAGATAGGTCGATTATCTAGTCGCGGAGGTCGCGTCGAACGAAAAAAAAATGGACACGCATTCTGGCATAATATAAAAACACTATTTTATTAAGAGAGTACACCTATTTATGAAAATATTAATTATATATATTGGGCGTATATATGCCATACATGGTTACACGGTTACAAGTATTATGATACATTAAGTGATGAGACTACAATATAGGTATAATGCAAAAAGGTGGCGGAGAGGAATATAGATAGCTAATTAGTGATGTGGGTGGCGCTGGGCCGATCTTGCGGCCCGTGACGGTCGGAAGGGAAAAAGAAAGACCAATAAGACACCGACAAGACGATACGGGTTTTAATTAAGATATCTCTACCGTAAGTCAAAAAGGAGAACAAAAGAGGTAGGATTGTGGGTTAAGAGAGAAGACGATCGACTGGTCGCGGGGGAAATAAAACGCGGGATGCGGCTGCGAGTGGGTCTCGGAAGCACCCACGGCTGGTCGGGCACGGGCCCTTGACTCCGAAGGGCATAGGGAGGAGTGGTCTCTTGCTCTTCCGGTTCAGATGAAGTAACTTCGCTCTCTAACTCAGGTTCTTCGCTCTCACTTTCACTCTCACTTCCGCTCTCACTTTCGGATTCAGGTTGTTCTTCCGGTTGCGGAGTGGGAATAGAGGTCAAGATAAATTCGTCCCAAGGGTCAATGGAAATATTAGTTTGGGGCGCCGCCGTAACTGTTTCTTGTGTCGGCGGTAAACTGGACTGATCGGCCGTCATATCAGTTTTTAGATTAATCTCCTTACGAGCAGTTGTAGGTTTAATTCTGTCGGCATGAACATGTAGTGTTCTTTTGGTTTGGATATTTTCTATTTTGAAATTGACGGGTCCTAAAATTTCGACAATACGATAAGGTCCTGTCCACCGGGGAGCTAATTTTCGCTTTAGGCCTTTAGGCGTGACGACTTCCTTTAGTAGTATTCTATCTCCCACTCTATAGAGGGGTGGCTTATTTTGTCGGCGGTGTAGTTCCTGCCTCGTCTCGGCGGCTTGTTCGGCATATAGTTGAGCTGTTTGATGAGCGTGTCTCATTCGTTGACGTAATTCCGAAGCGAAATTGTCTTCTACGTCATAGGAGACCGTGGCAGGGCTTGTAACTAGATCAAAAGGGTAGGTTGGATCTCTCCCATATAGTAGGAAAAATGGGCTGTCATTAGTAGACGTATGCACGGAGGTGTTATATGCGAATAAGGCATAAGGGATCCACTCGTCCCAGTCTCGTTGATCTTGAGAGACATAATGAGATAGTATATCAACTAGAGTTTTATTAAATCTCTCCACCACACCATTGCAGGCTGGATGGTAGGCGGTAGTAAGGAGCCGCTTTATGTGTAGCAATTCACACACTTCTGCGAACATCTTAGAAATTAGGTTCGGCGCTCTATCAGTTAATAATTGCCTAGGAGTAGAGTGTCGCAATATGATGTGAGTGACAAAGGCCTTAGCAATTGTTTTACTACTTACATCCGGTAGTGGAATTGCTTCCGCATATCGAGTAAAATGGTCAACAAATACTAGGATATATTTGTTGCCGTTTGTCGTAAGAGGGAGTGGACCGACAATGTCCATTGCTGCTCGTTCAAATACATGAGAAAGGGGGGCAAACAGTTGCAATTCGGCTGCTGTCCGTCGACCCGGTCGTCGGTGCTTGGCACAGCTCTGACAACTTAGGCAATAATTCCTGATTTCCTTTGCCATTTCGGGCCAATAGAACGAGTTTGCGATTTTAGTACGCATTTTTAATTCTCCTAGGTGACCGGCTAGTGGATTATCATGGTAGGTAAACAGGATATATTCCTTTAAGGCGGTAGGTATAACAATTTGTTCCCACCAATCCACACGTTTTTTATTCCTGCCCTTGTGGCAGAGGGCACCCTCCTCGTTGATATAATAATCCTCTAGGTTAAGATTATTATAGGTTCCTGTAGTTACACCATCCTTTAAGGTTTGGATAAGGGGTCTCCATCGATCATCACGTTGTTGCGCATTTATTAATTGTGGCACGGAGAAGATGGGTTCAACCTCTGTTATTTGACGTATTGGGATACGACTAAGGGCGTCCGCATTTCTATGTGAAATTCCGGCCTTGTAGATAATATCAAAATCGAATTCTTGAAGGAAAATGATCCATCTCGATAATCTAGAATTAGTAGTAGAATCCTTACAATCTAATAACCATCTCAAAGGTCTATGATCTGTGACAATAGTAAATTTTTTTCCATAAAGATAGGGTTTAAAATACCTCACTGCCCACACGGTGGCTAAGCATTCTTTCTCAGTAGTGCTGTAATTAAGTTCGGGTTTCCTTAATAATCGGCTCGCATAGGCAATCGGCTTCTCCTGGCCGTTTTCTTCCTGAGATAATATCGCTCCTAGGGCGAAATTTGACGCATCGGTCGCCAGAATAAAAGGTTTTGTAAAGTCAGGGGACTTCAATAATGGTGCCGACGTCAAAATTTGTTTAAGAGTTTCGAAGCTTTCCTGTTGCTTAAGGCCCCATTCAAACGGCACATCTTTCCGTAATAAATCAGTCAAGGGTTTAGCGATCGTGGCATAAGAGTTTATGTGCCGCCGATAATAGCCAGTGAGTCCTAGGAAAGAGCGGACTTCTCGCTCGGATTCAGGTCTCGGGAATTCTAGAACACATTTTATTTTGTCGGGATCGGGTTTTATACCCTGTTCTGAAATTTCGTGACCCAGAAATTTTATCTGGCGTTGCAGGAAATGGCATTTCTTAGGTTTTAATTTTATGCCTGCTTCTCCGAGTCTCTGAAATATTTGTTCAAGTCGTTTTAGGTGACTAGGGAAGTCTGGACTAAATGTTAGTATATCGTCCATGTATACAAGACATGTCTTTCCTTTGAGACCATGTAAGATGAAATCCATCGACCTTTCAAAAACCGCAGGACTTGTTTTAAGACCCATCGGAACCCTATTCCATTGATAGTGGCCGTCTGGCGTAGAGAATGCGGTCTTTTCCTTATCACCTACTCCTAATTGCCAAAATCCTGAAATCGTATCCATCGTCGAAAAGTATTTCGCTTGTCCCATTAGGCTTAGGGATTCCTGCACTAAAGGCAGAGGATACGGGTCTACTTTAGTGATTTTATTTAGTTTACGATAGTCTATTACTAAGCGTAACGATCCGTCCTTTTTCTTAACTAGGAGAGCAGCCGAACTCCAAGGGGACGTAGAATGTTCGATAATATTATGGGCCAAGAGGTCATCTATGATATCGTTTAATTGTTGGCGCTGGGCGTAGGGAATGCGATAAGGAGGCGAATAGATAGGTGCCGCATCGCCAGTATTTATTGTATGTTGCACAATATTACAGTAGCCAAGGTCATAGTCATTCACGGCAAAGACATGCCTATATTTATATAGTAAATTTAAGAGATCTCGTTTCTCGTTCCGGGGGACGCCAGTCCAATCAAAAAGGTGGCTCAATTCTGCTTTCGATAGGTTCGCGGATGCCCCTTCTTTTACAGTATCTGCGGGCTCACTTTCTTCGATAGCCTCAAAGAAGGTGCCAACCTTACCATCTTTCTCTAACTTAATTGTCTTACGAGTGTCATTACGGAGACGTACGGGAACTTGTCCCTTTTTATTTGGGGTCACCAACAAATTGACTCCTGAAACTCCTTCCTGAGCGAAGGAAGCAGTTTCGATTACTCCGACTTTACTAGGTCGCTTATCGCCAACAATTCTAGCAGTAACTATGTTCTCTGTCATAGGGGGAAGTTGACAGGATTCAATTAACACTACTCCTTTTCCTTCCTCCCGATCTGTTGACCGGTACGACCTTTTCGCTGAGCCGACATTTTCCTCTAGTGGAGGAGCCTCTGTTCTCTTTCGTTTTCTATTATCTCTATTCGGGCCTCTTTCCCTTTGTTGATTCTGTTGAATCCTTCCCGCTCTTTTATTATTCCCTGAGGTTTGAATAGGTATCACTGTCTGCGGAGGGATAGTTAATTCTCGGCCCTTTAAATCAATACAGAATCCCTTGTCGGTTATCATATCCCGGCCTATGATGCCGTCACAGGGAGAGGTGACATCGTGATCAACTAGGCAACAGGCAAAGGGGAAGCGCAGATTTCCTATCTGGAAAGTAGGGCTAATAATACCGTAGGTCTGAATTACATGTCCCGTAGCGCTTCTAAGGTCTGTTTCTTTGTTATGATCTATATGTACTCTTTCTTTCATAGAGTTAGCGAAAACCTTTGATAAAAGTGAGACCTTCGCACCAGTATCTATCTGCACTATAGCGGGATTGCCACCTATGTAACAGTCAAATGTAGCTTCGCTAGGTGCGGAAGTATAATTAGTGATTCGTACTGAGGAGGTTCTTCGATTTCGCTTCGAAGGAGTCCTATAAGGCGGACATTCTAAGTCAAAGTATGAGCCTCGGATCTTTCGAGAGGAAAAAGGAGGGGTCCTAGAGGCTTTGCTAGAGTTAGATCGAGGTCGTCGTCCTTCTACACTACGTACATTGCCCTTCCATTTGCCTCGATTTTCTTCAGTAGGCTGCGATCGAAATCTGACCCTATTCCTCTCCCCTTCGGGTTCACGTCGCCTGGGTGAATCGTTTCGCATAAAGCGGTCGCTGGGATTGCCGTTTCGGCAAGCGGGCGAGCGTTGGTTCTGGGTTTGATTGAGATTCCATTTTGACTGACCGAAAGGGCGGTCACCTCGGCGATTAGGGGAGTTCGACCGATTCGCGTTACGCCTAAAATGCGGATTATTATTGGGATTGTTATTGTAGGAGTTAGGAGTATAGCCTCCTCGATGATTCCGGCGAGATATAGGATCTCTAGAGCCGAATCGAGGAGAGTTTCGGATTAGTCCGTCCATTCTAGCCTTTAAGTCCTCCATCGCTGACGTTAGTTGCGCTAACTCCTCCTGAGATGAGGTTTTATCGCTTTCCCTTACTGTTCGCATGATTCCTCTTGGATGCGCGGTGAGACTTTCGATTGTTTCCTCACTGATCGCGGCTTTTAGAGCCTCATCGAATGTCTCAGCCTCACGGCTCATTACGCGCTGCCGGATTCTTATGTCTATTCCGTTCAAAAATTGCGCTTTAAGCCTTTCATCTAACTCCTTCCTCTGAACTCGTTCAATAATCGCGGTCTCGGCGGCAGTCGCGCCAGGCTCCGGCGTAATTTCTATCTCCATCGCCAGTGCTTGGAGTCTAGCAGCATAAGTCTGTACGTCCTCGTCCCTTTTCTGCACGCACGCATAAAATTTAGATAATCGAAAGGAAAATGGCTCCCGTTCAAAACGCGCTATCATCAATCGCTTGAATTCGTCGAAGTCATCCACTTCTTTTATTCTTCGGTCCTTTCGGACGAATTCTCTCGCGATACCCGTAAGTTTTAATTTTGCCACTGCCAGCATCTGGGCCTTGGACCATGCCGCTACCTTAGTAACATCGGCTAACGAATCAAAAAAGTCCGTTACCCGAGGGCCTCCTGCTTCTCCCGAGAATACGGGTAATAGTGGTATTATTCCGCCTAAACCTCCCAATGTAAGGGGATTCGGTGCCGGATTAGGATTTGGGTGGGCTGGCCCAGCCGCATCGCGGGGATCGTCTTCCATTATGTTTATTTCGTTAGTTCTTACAACTAGGTCGGAGATTCTAGTACGACCCTACTCCTATAATTCCTAATTCAACTCAATTCGACCTCTCTCCCGACTGTGGCTGTTTTTCGCCTTATCGATTTTTCGAAAAAGTCGAGACCCCACTCCTGCAAACCAATATGTGAAATCGGGGGTGCCTAAAAGGACGCCACCCCTTCGATTGTCACCAATGTGTGAGATCTCGGGGAGGTAAGAGGGAGTCGTACCTCTTTTTCCCGTGACTCACTTGTCAAGGATGGCTGTTACGTCGACGGCGCGTTACGCGTTACGCGAGTGGAGGAGGAGGAAGGATGGGGCCGACGATAAGGCGAAGCCGACAGTCAAGAAAGACACCATTTTATAACAAAAACAAAATTTAATGAAAGCTAAACGAACTAAAGTACACTTCTACCCTCGTATACAAAAGGGGCCGGAGAGAGAGAGTTTACAATTATTTTTCATACCTCTTAACAAGTCCGTAATAGACGGAATCAGAAGTGACGATAAAGTTTGGCTGATGGAGAATCCGGTAATGGGCCGATGGCACGTAGAGCTTGTTTTTCCGTAGGCAGGGCAGTGGCACTTAAAGAACTTAGAAACTTTTTGAGAGTCCGGCGGATGGCGTAGTGCACGTCGTAAAAGCGAGACGAAGGAGCCCCTTAGGGGGGGAAGGAAGCGTCTTTTATAAGTTTTTGATGGGAAAACTTGTCACGTGATCGAAAACGAATCACTATTAGGGCCAGAGGTGTTCCCGGGATATTAAATAAACGACTAGTTCGGACGCTAACTATAAACCATCGTGCAAGATGATCTACCTGCTCCGAAGGAATAACGGTTTGTTGATAGTTAGGGGACAATCGTTGCCATTCGAGGGTCAACAATTTCCCGGGTATGGAATGTTGTTGATTAAGTCGTTTATAACTGGAGTGAACAAATTCAGAAATTTCTAGGTTTTTAACTTCCAGATTTCACTATGAATTCTCAGAGTGTCGTTTTGGTCGATAACGGCCGGCGACGGGTAAGAGGCGGGTTTACCGTACACAGGACGTTTTACTCTTTTAACATCTAGAGTAGACATTTTAAATGTGACCGATCTATGAATTCTCAGAGTGTCGTTTTGGTCGATAACGGCCGGCGACGGGTAAGAGGCGGGTTTATATTAGACAGGACGTTTCACTCTTTTAACATTTAGAGTAGACATTTAAAATGTGACCGGACTATGAATTCTCAGAGTGTCGTTTTGGTCTGGAAATGGTTGGCAGCGAAGGGCGACAACAACACAATATTTTATCAAATTATAGCTTAGATTGAACGAACGATTGTAAAATGGGAAGAGGCTAAAGTCATTTAAACGGTGCACTTTCCATTTATTGCATTGGAGATGGAAAAAGTGGAAATTTATAAAAGTAAAATGAAAAGCCGTTACTTAAATGCTATGGATGCTAATGCGCTTTCAACACAGTGGAAATATATAATAGAAATAAGAATGGCATTTAAAAATTCTTAAATTATTTCTTGCTACTTAGCTTTGTTTTTTATGTTTTATTTATTTATTTATTCATTTAATATACACACTTTTTTCAATTTATTTTAAAGTTAAATAATTTTTTGAATTTTTAATATGTAAAATATTCGAAAACGGTCCGTTTCATTTTGGAACATTTATAATATTAAACCTGACGATAGCCTATATTAGATAGAGTGAACACTTTCTATTCTAACAAACTACTCATAGCAGCCGTTATTATTTAGTTCGCGCTAATACCGTTAGGTGTCAGATCGATCGTTGGCACAAGCGAATCATCGTCATCTTCTCTCATCGATTCAAGTTCGCTTGAAGATTCATTATCAACTTTTCTACTTTTATCAAATTCGATTATAATTCTCGAAACTTCCTCTGTGTCAATCATTTCTCCACTCAGTCTTATTATTATCTAAAAGAGAATTATTTTATAATTTAGGTTTTTATTTTTTTGTAACTTAATATCATAATGCTGCATTAACTATAAATAAGTTTATGAAAAAATCAAATGTAACATTGTAAAGTATTAGTGTTACTGTGAAATACGTATTCAAATATTCCTTTATTATCAGAAATTAAAACAGATTAAAACGTTTATATATGTAGGCCATACACATAATGTTTAATCTATAAAAGAAACGACAAAGCAGTACCATGTATAAACAGTAAGTTTAAGAAATATAAACACTATGAATATAAAGATAAGATTAGATTTTTCTCATTCTGAATGAATCAAAAATCAAATATAATAAACGGAATATTAAGAGTAAAGTGCAGTTTTTTCATTCTGTGATCTCCAGATTATCTCTTGTTTTTAAGTTAATTTCAACGTTTCGTATTGTGCTTATATACCGGATATAATTCTTGGTTCATTAAAAAATTCTTGGTTCATTAATTCATTAAAAATGGTAATTTGCGTCGATAATACAAAAACATAGTTTCTTGTTTCCGGTAATCGAAAACACTTGCGAGTGTTTATAAAAAGTAAAAAATCAAAAAGCTGCACCAGAAATTGTTTATTAAAATGAAAATTAAGCAAACTTACTTGAAACCAGCAAGGATATTGAAGCCACAAATTTAAACTGCAATTTTTCATCGTATTCTTTATGTATTTAATTTATAATATGCGTTTTTCATCTCAAATTAGTAGTGTTTTGCCTTTGTACATCATACTTTTTTTAATAACGACAGAATCTACGTAAATGCGTTAGGAGGAAAATATTTCAATTGAAATTATTCGACTTGTGGTTCAGACTGGAAGTTTGTGTACACTTACTAGGACGTTTTCTGAGACAATAAACGTTTCCAGAAGACACAAAAATTCAATTTTAATTGTCCATGTCACAGTTTCACAAGCGTTTACTTCACATTTTACATATTTTCGTGTAAAATCTTCATTAAGTCTGACCCTTCTGAAAATATCCTGCACGAACTACGTCTATTTCCCACCCTCGACCTTTAGTTACGAAAATTGAATAGTATCGATGCCCCTTACATAGGAGTTTCCGTGCAAACTTTTTCTCTCAATGTTAGCGTATTCTGAGATATTAAACGGAATAGACAGACACATATAACATTTCAAGTAACAAAAAGAATTATCTGAAGTAATTTTGACGAAATAAATGGAATATTTGTACAAATAAACATTTTGAAATTAACGCTATATTTTGAATTGTTTCGATTATCGACTACGGCATTTAACACACGTCAAAGACTGCGGATAGATAATTAATATTAAGTTTCTTAATTTAAAGAGATTTTAACACAATGAATTTAACATCAAATCATTCCTCAATCATTTTTAAACAAATTATTTTATGAATCGAAAATTTGTTAAATAATCTTTTTGTGATCTCACCTTCATCCCATGCTGTTACTTTCTCACTTGGTGCCAATTGGTCGCCTTTCAATTTTTCATCGGGACCCTGTAAAAAGTAAAAAATTCTGATTCCTCATATAGTAATGTTACAGTACTCGTACTGTTTTTTTTATTATTATTATTAACTCAGAAAATATTTATTTAAAAATAAATAAACAATTTGCAGCCATATTGAATAACACATTTTATAAGATTGTAATGGGTTTTTAGTTGTAAACCTTTAAATGATAAGAATTTTTTAATTAGTTTCAATTATTTCTATAGGATTGTAACTTACAGAAGAAGACGATTTTCTTCTTCTCTTTTCCTGCGTGCCATGTCCATGATGATGTGCACGATGGAGTCAACCGATTCTTGCAACCTTCTTTCTTTCTGCTCAGAATCTTCTTTTTTAACACTCTCCTCGCCTGAATTCAAAAATTATATAGGAATTTGAGTAAGAGAAACAAAGCAAATGACAAATAGTTTACACCAAATAAACAGATGAAATTGTTATTCTAGAAAATATTTTGAAATTTATTCTATAGCATTTCCACAATAATTAAAATTTAAATTTAAAAAAAACCAATTAATTTCTTCTTAGAAATTTCTTAATTTAAACGTGATATAAAAGCATAAATATTGCATTGTGGTTTGACATTATTAATTGTGTGGAAAGAGTAAATTGTTCCAATCATAAAGTCAACTGAAAAGTTATTCTCATTTGAACAACTGAAATATTTATTAGCCTATACTCAGAAGTTTACTTTATCTTCATTGATACAATTTAATAAAAAGTCTGATAAAATGTGTTTTAAATATTCAGTTTGTAGATTAACTTCAAAAATGTAAATAATCAAATGTTCATTTATATCTTTATACTCGAGAAACAACGATTAAAAATAAAGGGAAACAATGCATAATTTTTCGAATTAAAAATAATTGCCACATTTGTTACTCTTTCGTTACAAGTTTTATCTTATAAATGGGCATTGTTTGCATTTATCTAGCGGTGAAAATCCACTTATTTGCTGTATCTGTATTCGGCAATATCGATAAATAATGCAATAGACCAAAACATTTTGTAAATATAAAATATAAGATTGTTCAATGATCTAAACCCGAAATTTACTTAAAATCAAGCCGCAAGTATACATTAAACACTAGTAGATTAGCCTTTAGATTACAGTTGTGACAACTTTGTAAAGATTATTTTAAATCAACAAGTCATTTCAATCTTATTTTTGAATATCTTATTATAAAAATCTTGTAATTTCTGTTTGCTTCTTTTTATTCATCTTAATGGAACCGAACATTTAAATATCAGAAAAGATGCAGAAATAAAGTAATAAATTGTTATTCATTTGCAGATAATCGTTTAATGCTGTAATTGTCTCTAGCAGAAAATGAATGCAAAGTGAAATATCGTTCCGCCGTATAACATTTTTATTGGGATTTTTTAACGTCCCGTAGAAAATTACTATTAATTGCGTGTCTTTATATTTATTGCCAACACGTTATTAAAGAGTAAATATAATTATACGATAAAAAGAATTTAACTTACTCATTAAATCCATCTTATCAAACAAAATTCGCTTTCGATCAAACTCGCTTCGAAAATAACGCATCAACAATCGTTCAAAAACTATTCTTAAAATTTATTGTTTAATCAACAATAAAAAACGTGCTTACGGAATCGCAGCGCGTGCTAACCATTACGCATGTCAATGAATTTTTTTTTGGTGGGTAACTATAAAGAAAGGCGTGTGCGATTATAAATGAGGACGTTTGTACGTTTGATCTGTATACACTTTTAGGGGGTTATATCAATTGCTTAGAAACTCGGTACTTACTTTCATATACTTCTTACGTAAATCATGTAGTACATTCCACTCCGAAATATCGAATAAAATTCTATAAATGAATTAATTTTCACGTTTCGTTTCGTTTTGTTTGTTTAGCTATGGCAACGCAATATGTGGGCGATCTTCCTGGGGGGGTGCCTTCTGGGAGTTATTTTAAAAGGATTTACTTTCTGGCTTCTATTTAGGCATTACAGACGTGGAGAAAATCCAGAAAACTCCCAGTGTCCAGCCCGTCTTAGCCTGGCACGAACCCACGACCGAACTCCCAGTGTTCAGGGACTTGTCCACTCAATGTGCGTGTCAAAGTCCGCTTCGTCGGTCACTGGTGTTGCCCCGTTAAAGAAACCCTATTCAAAAGTAGCAGCAGAAAGTCTTGTGATAAAGATGGTTTCCTATCGTTGCATTCTATGTACAGTTCGAGGGGCATAGCTTCGCGGGACGACATGGCAAAGAACGTAGTGTCCTTGTGGCCTGGGTTTAAATATCTTGTAAACTCGAAAATCGTTACTTTATTGGTGATTTCTTGATGCCCGACCGGTCTTTCTCTGTTACCAGTGAAATGAAACCAGACTGGTTTCCGAGAAAAAGTGTTAATTATTAATAGAATTCGACACCGTCTTATGTTCGATGTTAAACGAACCTTGTACTGTACTTTACTAACATTTCCATTTTTGTTCGTCTTGTCTAGAGCAGATTACCATAAATCGAGGTCATTATTCAACATCGTGTTCCATAACTTTTATTTTATACTCCGTTTAACAATGGTGTATTAATTTAGGCCAGTTCTTGTTTGTGACTGATACGATTATAATTTTTCATGGAAATTTAGAAACGAGGGAATTTTCCTAAAATTTGAATTATATGACTTACTCTATCTTTGACAAATACTTTGTCAGGAAAACTCGATTGCGACAATTGTTTTTTTTTCCTTTCACAACGCGAGTTCTTTTTACTGAGTTATTGGAACTGAAAATCATGAAATATTTTCCTCTATTACAAAAACATTTTTTAAAGACAAAAATCTTTGAAAATACTCTTGACGTTTAAGAAAATGAAATTAAAAAATATTTAATGATTAAACAGGAAATAATACAGGCTTTTGAGGAGAGGTTTAATCAATTCAAAAGTTTGGAAAATACATTTCACTTTATTTTATGTCCGTATAAAACAGAATTCGAAACAATGGAGTTAACCGAATTTATGTGGCTAGGTATCCATGATTTAGATCTGGAATTAGTTGAATTTCAAAGCAGCATAGCGTGGAAATATAAATTTGAAAACTTGCTTACCGGAGTAGAAAGAAAAATGTCTGAAAATAGTGCAGATAATAATGATCCCACACTAAAAATTGAAAATATTATATTAAACGTATGGGATTCTTCACCAAAAATAATTTCAAATCAATGAAGAAACTTGGTTATGCTTTTCCAACGATGTTTGGGTCCACATATTAGTGTGAAAAATTGTATTTTTTTAAATGAATTTTGTAAAATCTATCAATAGAAATAAACTTAAAAATGAATTGACTGCAAAATGCATTAAACTGATGAATACGGAATATGAACCTATTATTAAGAAACTATCTAAAAATAAACAAAAGAGTTTTCATTAACTATACTTCAAGTTTATTATTAACTTTATTATACATACGCATACCTGTAACTATGTTTAATAATTAATAAATAATATTTGATAATATATATGTGAATTTTTATATTCCTCGTTCATTAAAATACTCAGTGCGGGGGCGACTGCCGGCTGGCCGTGGTGTCATCTGGTGCGGTAATTCGTGGTATCATCTCATTGATATTAGAATTTTTTGACGTCGACCTTTATTTTTTTCTTTTCACTTGCAAAAGTAAAGGTTGCAAAACAAAATGAAAAGGTAAACTTTTTAGAGCATTTTAAAAGTTAGAACCATAAAAAAGTAGTTTTTAACCATCCTCCTTTCCCCCTTTCCAAGTGACGTCACTGACTTAATGACCACGAGCTAGTACTAAAAAAAATAATGAACAAAATTTGACCCATTTCTCAAAAAGTTATTGATAACTTGAGTTATTAAATGTAATTACTCATATGTAATCTGTTTGTTTTTCAATGGGCATGGACATTGCTGGCAGATGGGTTGCTTTGATATTTTTGTTTTATCGGAGTCGCTATTCTGATACAGTGGTGCCTCCTATAACGTACGCCTCGAATAACGGAACGCTGGAAACAACGGACTTCTGTTTGGCCGTTACGTGACTTGAGCAACGGACTGGCTGCGAACAACGGACTATCCGTTTGGCAGATACGTGAGGTGAACAACAGACTTTCTGCGAACAAGTGCGCATGATGTTTCCACTCTATTGCCGTTGCCAATGACAATCTGATTATTTTTAGATGTTTTTCTCTTCTTGGCTTCCCAGAATAGCTTCTTGATGTAGGTATTTTGGAGCTTTTGAAAACAGTTGCTCTTTGGCTGCAGAAGAGTGAACTGTTTTTTTTCCTTCTCCTTCTTTGTCCAACCTGCCTGTCCATTGGAAGTCTAACCAAAAACCCTGGGTGTCCCAGGTTGTCTTCAAGGAATGGATCGTGGAAACCTTTGCTCCTGCTGTAAAGAAATACCTGCTGGACAAAAAGCTGCCGCTCGAAGCCCTACTGATAGTGGACAATGCCCCTGGTCACACAAAAGACCTGGAGGAGATCCTGGAAGAAAGCTATCCTTTCATCAAGGTGCAGTATCTGCCAGCAAACCCCACTGCCATCCTTCAGCCAATGGATCAGCAATCATTGTCAACTTCAAAAAACTGTACACTAGAGCTCAATGGATCAGTGAAATATGGCGACAAGCCGATCGGTGAATAGGAAGGCTGCAAAGCATGCAAATATGAAAGGACAGGATAAAACATGTTACTTAACATTGAAAAGAGAAATCCGTGTTTACTCTTTGGCATCTGGGATTTCAAAATGTGGATCTTTTAATTTAATTACATCGATTGATCCCAACTTGCTTTCATTGCTCTTTGATTAGCCCCTTCTCTTCATCGAGGTGACGAAAGACTAGATAAGGTCTAGAGAAATATTATATATACAGTATATATAATTTTTTCATATTTTTTCCTGTTTATTATTGTATATATATATATATATATATTTGCCATTTAATTGTACTATATAGTATATAGTACAATTAAAAGGCAAAGATATAAAAAAATTTCTCGAACTTTGACTCTATTCCTTGAAACAACAAAACTTTGGTTCGATCTTTAGTTGCAATGTTTACACTTTAATTCATAAATTTTCATGATGACTCAGGATATCTTCTATATTGAAGTTAAGGCCATTTTCAAAATATATACAAAATATTGTATATTTTTATAAATGGTCTGAACTTCAACAATTAATTTATAAACTTTACAAGTATATTACTTTTAAAACGAATCGATTGAAACCGACGTAAAAATATGTTAGTAATCGTAGCACAACTAAATCAATTATAATAAAGCAATTAATATTTTATTTCGATTAAAATTAAACTGTTTCGACAAAACTAATTTTTAAATATTAAAGACGGCATTCTTTTCAATACAATAAGACTGTCATCTCTCTCCAACATTTCGCTTCAACAAACAGTCCACTTTGATAACAGGATACACACACATTTTAAATGTCAGAGAGAAATTCAGGCCATAGAGTCTTAAAATAGCATTCCGTTCATAACTTCGAATTACCAAAAACTGTTGTAAGAAAAGAGGCGTACAAACGATTTCCGAAATTACCGCGAATAAACAACATCCCGAATGCAAATCGAACGACAAGGTTGAACCCGATCGAAACAGAGCAAAACAATCTGTCAGAAGTGGGGTCGAACCCACGCCCTCATATGAGGACCAGATCTTAAGTCTGGCGCCTTAGACCACTCGGCCATTCTGACACGACAAAGTAATTTCCTAATCGCCCGATTATCAAATCGAATAGCAATCGTTGTTACCGATCCTCTCTACGAGTTTCGCATTTTCGTCGCACTTACCCGCTATTGGAGGAACTGTCGTTCGAACTTACATCATCGACTGGACATTTCACAACGAACTTATCACGTTTCATTGCACGTTAGTCGTTAAGAACAATTAATCTTTCGGTTTCGCATCGAACGTGCGTGTGTTTCAACCCGAGTTAAGAATTTCTAGGCCAAAGGTTTCTGAAATTCGTCTGCAACTTTGCCTCTTCTAATTAAATTTTTCACAGAAGCTAGGAAAATAAGCTTCTGTGTAACGTTTATTCGAATTATCATTTCCTCTACAATGGACTTAAAATACACAACTGGTTTTTTTATAGCTGAAATTATGAGCTATTACAGGTGTGCAGAAAAAAAATAAAAATTATTTCAACGACAATAGTAATTCGAATTCGAATGACATGTAAAAAATAAGAACCATTTTGCAATCATTGACTGAGAGTTTCAAAACATTTCCAATGAGCGGCCGGATGGCCGAGCGGTAAAGGTGGCAGACTACCGCTCTGGGGGACCCGGGATCGAATCCGAACGGGTCGAGAAATCCCCAGGAATTTTTCGGGGGTGGTCCGTTCGGATATGTCGGGCCCCGTCCCTCACCACCTGGTCGCCCCATTGTGGGCCTGGCCGAACCATTATGGGCCTACTAAAAGAGGCCCTCTTAGTGCCCACAGGGCGGAAAGAGTTTAAAAAAAAAAAAAAAAAAAAAAACATTTCCAATGAGTGTAAAGTTTTCTGTCAATAAACAAATTATTTTATTGCAAAGAGAAATATAGCCTTAAAATAATATAAATACAAATAAAAAAAAATTGTTTTAGAGAAATATGTGTTATGTGAATATTGAGGAATAGCATGTATTGAGGAATTGTACTTAGAAAATCTGCTTACATGATATCTGCTTACCAGGTACTGTATTACAGTAAGTAGTAGGTTTTGTGAGATCTGGAATTCCACAAGAGTCACTTTTTGTAATAATTCGTTTTAGGAATTTTCCCTTCTATAAACATCCTGTCTAGAAACGGTTCCGGACGAGCAAATATGCGTCCCCGGCCGTATAACCGTCAACAATCCTTTGTTCTTAACTAGATCCAGCTCATCTTGCAGCCTTAGTTTATAGTTAACGTTCGAACTCGTCATATATTTTTAGTCCCGGGAGCACCTATGACCCCGATCGCCATCCACCCACGATCACGTGACCGATTTTCCCAGCCAAAGGCTATAAAAGACTATCCCTTCCCCCCTCAGGGGAGTCTCTTATCAACTGCCGGACAAAACACCGCCGCTCGTCGTCCCCGACTCGGACCTCTTGTCCTAACGTCTCCGCGCTAAGTCGCGACTATATAAATTGTGCCTAATTTGGATAATAATCTCCACCTCGAGGATATCCAAGTGATAACTATATCAGGAACTCATAATGAGGTATGAACCGAATCTGTAAGCTCTCTCTCTCGACCCCTACGCGTCATAGGGAATTTAGTCAGAATTTGTATGTGTGTCTTTGTTAGATTTAATAAATCTTGTTTTATTGTTAAATGGTCTCCTCTTTGTCTCGAATATCGCTTCGCCTTATCGTCGACCCCATCTCCCCTCCTATCCACTCGCGTAACGCGTAACGACCCGTAAAAACGTAACAGCTATCCTGACAAACGAATAGAAAAGGGAAACACGACTTTCTCCTACCTCCCAAATCACATATTGGTGTTAATCGAGAGGGGTTGCGACTTATTCGGCACCCCCGTCGTCACAGTTTATAAAGCGAATTCGAATTGTTTTTAATTAAGTTTCCTACTGATTAGTTTTATGCTAACAGTTTGTATCAAAGTAGGAACGAAACCAAAGTCTCGGTACTTAATAACTATAATTTCTATACAATGTAGTTATAAATTTTGTTAAATAAAATATACTACACTGTATTACATTGTTTTTGAAATCTTCACGGATTCTTTGTAGAATACTTTATTGTGTTAGCTATATTACTGACTTGATTATTCTTCATGATCCCGTTTATTTCTATTTAATAACTAGCATATAAGCCAAGCGTTGCCCGGGAGAAAAATAAAAACGAACATTAAGATTATTAAATTAATTTGTACTGTTCAACCTTTTATTACATTATATTATAATATGTAATTTATATAATTATCAATAAAAATGTTATCTTACATAAGGCTTTATCGTTCCGAGTGACAAAACTAACACATTATAAAAATTCTTAAAATTATGTCTTGGGTAAAACTTACTGCGTGAAATGTGTATTATCTACTCGTAAATAGAAGTAATGCAGAATACATAAAAATATAATTTTCGTAAAACTTCTCTAACTCAGTTATTTGTATAATGAACACGCTCGTTTTATTATACAGATTTTGTTGTTCATAAATTCTTTCATATATCATATGCTACAAACATTGTTATATACATCATGTAATTTGATTTCAACTTTATATACTCGACAGTAATGTATACGAATTTAAAACACTTTTCTTTAAACTATGCTTATTATTTAAATCCTCTTACAAAACATACACAGAAATAGGTAAATTTAAATCAACAGTAAGCGTCAAAATCCATTCAAAGAACGAAGTAGATTATTTTAAAAACACTAAAAAATGTTGCAAAGCACATTTAGTACGATAAACGTTATACATGTATACGTTGCATACTTATAGATTTACGTATATAATTATAATATAATTATCTGACAACGCAATTATTTTACGCAAGGATTACTGATTACATGACTCTAATAATCTCGACAAACAGCGCTTTCGTTAACACAAAGCCTCAAAATGTTTATAAATTTTCAGTAATAAATAAAGTCCACGTATTTAAAAATCATTTGTCTGATAAAACCAACTATTGCGTTTGACATTAATTATAAAACGTGTAAGATTGTATGGTTTAAGGTAAGATAAAACGTGTAATATATAGAAATAAAACAACACGAGATATAAGAAATATTAAAAAATGTATAATAAACTTAGTTTCTGTAACAAATCCTGGATCATTTGTTTCGCATCCTGCAGTAGTTCAAAAGAATACGTCAACTCCACTTGTTCAGCAACTGCAATGACATTTTCATATTAATCATCGTTTCCTTTATTACTTAACGACTTTTGAGTTTTTCGGTTATCAGCAATATCTTGAAATCTTCAATGGTCATGATTTCTTCCAGGTAAATGTTCGTTGGAGTTTTTCCAATTAAAATCTGGTATAATACAACTCCAAACGCCCACCAATCGCAGGAAGCGACTGTAAACCATACATTTATTTCACCAATAAAAGAAAGAAATAAGAAATCCATTAAATGTAAATAACATTTCCTACCGTATTCCTTCCGTTGAAGTGTCGCAGAAAAAATAAAATCGTCACGTCATAAGAAAAGTACAGTTGAAGAACAGTAAGAGGCGTACAGTACTTACTGTGCACAGGCCAAAGTCAATCAAATGTGCTCCATTGTGCTTATCTATTTTTAAGATGTTGTTAGAGCTTATATCTCTGTGAATAATTTCTATCGGAGAGAGCAAATTAGTTTGTCATACCGTGTATACACAAGGAAATTTATACGCATAAATATATTTAGATAAAGCACCTTTATCGTGAATATAAATAATGGCCGAAGCAAGTTGTGCATCGATCGTTTTAGCTTGGGTTTCCGATAATGGCCCATTTATCTCTAAGACGTCTGTCAAATTCTCTCCTTTCACATAATCACAGATGAAATAGTGACTGAAGAACACAAATAGTTTACTACCCGAAACACACAAGATATTACAAATCAGTAATATCAAAAAACGTAGAGCTTACCTAATATCAGTTTGGATGGTGTCAATACAACTGACAATGTGAATATAACTGGAAACACCGCGCCAAGCAGTTCCTTCTGTGTGAATATCAAATTACTGTAAATGAAAAGTATAATTAATATATTGTGTATTAGTTGTTTATAGAATATTTTTGAAAAGTATTAACAATATTGTTATATAAATGAACTGTGTTTTTGCAATCAGGTGTACTGTACATACTTCGTGTGCCAAAGATAATATAAAGTAGTACAATGTTGGATTCTACCAACTTCATTACAAATATTTTATCGTTTTTAGATAGAAAAAATATCGAAGACAATGCTGAATGTATACCTGATCTCGGAAAAATCGTTGTTACTTGATGGCTTTGACAGCGATTGCTATGTCGGAATTTTTAGACCGACCCAAATAGACTGTGTTAAAAGTTCCTTTACCAATTTCTTGGAATTCGTACTTCTGTTTTGAATTTATCAAACGTTCAAATCCAAATTGAAAGTTGTCCGATTCACACTTCTACAATTAGAAAGTATTTTAGTTGCAAAGTTGGTTAATTAAAAAATAGAGAAAAGCAAGTGTTACCTGTGAATCGGAAGATTCTTCTTTTACGCAACAACTGACAAAATAGTAATAAAATGAATTCAAATTTCACCTTTAAACGTGGAAATTCCAGCGATACGCACGATATTCTAGATTCGTGTCAATTAAATTTAAAACAAAAAACGTTTTATATAAATTAGCACGTAATTAAAGCTTCAACTTCTGATCGCTAATATTTTTGCCGTAATTCAAATGACATCAGACAAGCAACTATTGCAATCGTTTCTTTTCTATGAGAGAGCCATACCCTGTACTATCGTGTCTTTTTCATCCTATAGTTATATACGACCTTCACGAAGCGCTTTGTGAAAGTCCCACCTTTTGAGTCGATCAAACGAGTTGTATCAGAAAAAAATATCGTCATAGGACTGCAGTCTTTGTTTATCTTAATCGTATATTCTGTGCTGGAAAGACGTGCACAGCTTGGATTTGGCACAGTTCGCCTTAGAGAGATTTTACTATACAAAAGAAGCGGGCAATCTCTTCAATTATGCACAATTTTCCCTATTTGTTCGTCATTTAAAATTTATTTATTAATCTGGTAAATTTATTTAATTCAAAGCAAATTTCAAAAGTCTGAGAATAGGACGAGAAAACATTCGACAACAATTCCACTTAAAGACGGCGACCGTTAATATTTAAAATTGAAAAATTACTTTGTTTCCAACGTCGGACGTTCCGCAAATACGTCACGCGTTACGTCAAAAGTAGTATAAAGAAGAGAGACTCTGAGATAATTTGTTAAACTTTTAAGATTTTATAACTTTTATTGTAGTATCGCTCAACCTCCCGAGGGAAAGACGTCCACCAGGGGCTAAAAATGGCAAAAACCGTTGAATCGTTCGAGCGTTTCTACGATATTAGCATTCCAAAAGCTCTCGTAGACATTAAAACCACGCCCATTTTTGTTGCCCCTTCGGATATACTTCACCGCCAAATGTGAGCGAGCGTTTTTAGAATACGCCGCCGATATTTTCGTTATATATTTTCTTAAGAGATTTGTTTATCGACGAGTTTTAAGAAAAAACGATGTTTTCTCTCTTTACGATCTCTCTCTCTCTTAAGAGAATCAGTATTTTTTTCTTTATTTAAGAAAATTAATATTATTATATATATTTAACTTTAATATATTTTTCTTTTCGTTATGTTTTTAAGATTTCTCTCTTTACAATACGACGATCTCTCTCTCTTTTAAGAGAATCAATATTATTTTCTTTATTTAAGAAAATTAATATTATTATATATAACTTTAAGATATTTTTCTTTTCGTTAAGCCAATGCCATCTGTTGGGCAAAATATTAAATTGTTAAGTCTCGAAGGCGCCATCTGTTGGCAAAATATTAAACTTCATTTTCTTTTTTAAATTATTTTTTTCCTTCGAAATTTCGAAACCGATTAAAAAAATAACAAACAGCGCGAACCGTCCGTCGCTAATCGGATCGCGCCATTTGCTATTTGGTTTTTATCGATACTTTTACGATATATATATTTTTTTCCTCCTCTTTCTTTTATTTATTTTTATACTTTTATTTTTTTATTTTTATATATTTTTTTATTTTTTTATATAAGAGAACTTTCTTTTATTTATTTTTATATTTTTATTTTTTTATATTTATATATTTTTTTATTTTTTATATATTTTTTTATTTTTGTAAGTTTTTTGTTTTGGTTGGGCGCCATCTGTCGACAAATATGTGTCGCGACGACGATTAAATAAACGACACAATTTTTTCTCTTGTTCTTTTTTATTTGAAAATACCAAAAAACTAAATTATATTATAATAATTAATATAATACGAAAAACAAAATAAAATAAATATAAAAAGTTAAACAAAACAAAATACATATAAAAACAAAAATAAACATAAAAAAGTTATAAACAAAATAAATATAAAAAGTTATAATAATGCTTAAATTGATGTAGAAAAATAGATGAATAGATGATGAGATCTCCGCTGAATGTGTCTAAAAAAACAATAAATATTATGTTGTATATTTATTTTTAAAAAAATTTTTATTATAAATAGTTTAAATTAAAAATTAAAAATAGATTGTAAGGAAAATCCGCAAGAAAAAAAAAAGCAGAGGGCGTAGTTGTTCTTCTTTTTCGAAACAAAGAAGATTGTCAAACAAAGAAAGATACTTAGTCATTGTGTCTAAATGCAACGGTTGCTTTTTGACTTACAATTGTTTTTAAATATAAGAGACGATCGATAGGATTAGTCGATGTATCGCTATCAACCGCGCCTATAAGATCTGCGAAGGTAAGAAGTTTAAGATTGAAATTATAAAAAAAAGCGAATTAAAAAGTTATAAAAAAGTTAGTCGTAGGAAAAAGCTTAAATTTATTTTGAATATTAAAAAACTAAAAGAATTTAAATTGAGCATCTTTCTTCTCTACGAAAAATCTTGCGGAAATATTCTTACATCTATTATTTAAAATTTTATATAAAGTTTTTTGAAAAACTTACCTTTTATTGGTCTTTTTCAAATAATATCAATTTTTTATTTTCCATTTTTATTATTATATGTTTGAGACCTACATAAAGAATACTAATAGTTTTTTTAAATTGAGTATTAAAATTAATTAAATTACAATAGGTTTTTCCATTATAATAAATTGTTTCTTTTTTGCATATGCGGATTTTAATTTTGGATTCAATGTTAAGGGCTGTTGATACTGGTTGTTTAACAAAATAAATATTATCTATCGGAATATCCGATGATTCTGAAAAATTACGAAATACTTTTTTAAAAAAATATAATTAAATAAAAAAATTTTTTACTAAAATATAAAAAAGATAATTACCATTGCGCTTCATAATTTTCCATGCTCTTTTATGAAAAAAGCATACTTGATGATCTTCCTCTTCAAAGTTCTGTAATATTTGAATTGTATCCCACGATTCATTTACCATATGTCTTCCTTCATAGGCACGTTCCTCGAAATTTAATTCATAGTTTGTAAAGTATTTCGTTTCTAATATTGACACATTTGATGGAGATCTCATTTTGGGAGAGGGTTAAAAAATCGGATAAAGCGAAAGTATTTATACTCTAGGGTTATTAATATATGCGTTCACTTTCGCTAGTCCCCATCTTAGCCTACGGCATCAAAGTCGCGCCTTATCTGTCCCTCTCTATCTTTTTTACATTCTAGCGGCCTCCTAATTCAATGTCAAGAATTCGAAGAGGGTTAAAAAAAATCGGATAAAAAGCGAAAGTGTTTATACTCTAGGTTTATTAATATGTGCGTTCACTTTCGCTAGTCCCCATCTTAGCCTACGGCATCAAAACTCGCGTCTTATCTGTCCCTCTCTATCTTTTTTACATTCTAGCTGGCCTCCTAATTCAATGTCAAGAATTCGAAGAGGGTTAAAAAAAATCGGATAAAAAGCGAAAGTGTTTATACTCTAGGTTTATTAATATGCGCGTTCACTTTCGCTAGTCCCCATCTTAGCCTACGGCATCAAAGTCGCGTCTTATCTGTCCTTCTCTATCTTTTTTTACATTCTAGCGGCCTCCTAATTCAATGTCAAGAATTCGAAGAGGGTTAAAAAAAATCGGATAAAAAGCGAAAGTGTTTATACTCTAGGTTTATTAATATGTGCGTTCACTTTCGCTAGTCCCCATCTTAGCCTACGGCATCAAAGTCGCGTCTTATCTGTCCCTCTCTATCTTTTTTACATTCTAGGTCAAAGATAGGCCTCCTAATTCAAAGTCAAGAATTCGAGGTGACCCGATTCCCACACAAAGCGACTAATGTTTTATAGTTTCAATTAAAAAACGCATTTTTCAAGTTTTAAAAAAAATTTTATTTGAGTAAACTAACGCTACATTGGTTACATTTAATGAATATATTTGGTGGTATTTTACCAAAACGAAAATTATTGCGTACAAAAGCGAATACATAGTTATCATTAAAATATTTAGTATTAGGCTGAAGAATTTTTAAGTCTTGGTTTCTCGATATTTTGTAGAGAAAAAATAGGCAAAAGTATCCGCACGTAGAACTATACGGACCTTGGAGCGTTTTTCGATTCCAGCGCAACTCCTTGGAATTTTGTCTTATGAACTTTATAATGTTTGGGATTTTTGGTGGTAGTCCGTATGAGTCAAAATAATAACAAGTCGAATTTCGGAAAAAAAGAGCTATCCAGTGTCGTCCGGGATTTTTGCTGTTCTCCGTATTAACGATAAAGCTTCTCTTCTTTCCGATTGTTTGAGGTAATAAATCCGACGGATAAACGCCGCCGAATGTCTTGCTAATTTCGGAATCACCTAACGCCAGTTTCCAGAGCATAATCGTATCCATTAGTTGTTTAGTAGTCGACGTAAATGTTTCGCGATCGATCGATTTCTATTGTATTACGATATTCTAAGAAGCATATGACGTTAACTGTTTCTGGCAAAGGTCTTTTGAACTTTAAATCGAAACTAACATTTCCATAGGTCAACACAGAGGTATGGTTTTCGGAGGCTGCGCGGTCGGGAGTTAGGTCGAATACGTGGAACATGTATCCTTGAGCGTAGTCGGAATACGATATATTAGCGAATTTTCCGTAGGGAATTCCCCCTATTTCTTCGAATAATGTTGCGTAACTTCGAGCGTAAGATTTTGCGTCAAAGTCTGGACAGAACGGATTCGGTGGGATTAAAATCGAATCTTTTATAACAGAAATATAGTTTAAGTCGAAATTTTCAAAATTGAAAGGATTTAAATCGAACTGTCCATTAAAAGCGTTATTTCGCACCAATCCGATTATAATTCTTTTCGGGATTTGACCGATTATCGCATTCGATATATTTGAACTTAAAATCCCTTTACTTAATGTAAATACTTTAATATTAACTCGTCGATAAGGCATTTTAATTACAGAATTTTCTAATGTTTTTTCCATTCCAATTAAGATGCTAGGACTTACTTCTATTCTATTTACTTTTAACGTAATATTCTTTAATCGAATCTGATAATTATCGGCCGTCGCCATTAGAGCGAAAGCGTCTTTCGAACGTTCCAATTTTATTCGAACGTCTACGCCGTTTATCAATAATTTAGGTTGATTAATAAAATCGAAATGAAGTCGTCCGTATAAATCTAATACTTGGCTTCTGCTGCTTTTCTTAAACCTGGTGACTAATCCTTCATTCTTTGGGTCTTTAATCGGGTTGGTTTCGTTTAAAAATCCGGCGGTGTCTTTGTAGAAGAAAGAGCTGGTTAAATAGGTTTTTTGCGCTTCTTCGGAGGAAAATAATAGATTTTCTATTATCGCCCGGTATGGGTAATAGACGTGCGTAGATATAGTTTTATCGTTAAATATCGTAGTACATTGAGAGAACATCGAATGCAAAAAATTATTCACGGGTGTTACTAAATCGATATCGAGAGTAGAAGTTCCATTTTGTTTAGTAACAGTAACTTGCGCATTAATCGAAATACTGCTCTGTATAATATTATCATTTTTTTTATTTTAACTTTTTTTATTATAACTTTTTTGGTTTTATTTATAATAAAAAGAACAAGAAAGAGAAAATTGTGTCGTTTATTTAATCGTCGTCGCGACACATATTTGTCGACAGATGGCGCCCAACCAAAACAAAAAACTTACAAAAATAAAAAAATATATAAAAAATAAAAAAATATATAAATATAAAAAAATAAAAGTATAAAAATAAATAAAAGAAAGAGGAAAAAAATATATATATCGTAAAAAAATCGATAAAAACCAAATAGCAAATGGCGCGATCCGAATAGCGACGGACGGTTCGCGCTGTTTGTTATTTTTTTAATCGCCTTCGAAATTTCGAAGGAAAAAAATAATTTAAAAAAGAAAATGAAGTTTAATATTTTGCCAACAGATGGCACCTTCGAGACTTAACAATTTAATATTTTGGCCAACAGATGGCATTGGCTTAACGAAAAAAATATCTTAAAGTTATATATAATAATATTAATTTTCTTAAAGAAAATAATATTGATTCTCTTAAAAGAGAGAGATCGTCGTATTGTAAAGAGAGAAATCTTAAAAACATAACGAAAAGAAAAATATATTAAAGTTAAATATATATAATAATATTAATTTTCTTAAATAAAGAAAAAAATACTGATTCTCTTAAAAGAGAGAGATCGTAAAGAGAGAAAACATCGTTTTTTCTTAAAACTCGTCGATAAACAAATCTCTTAAGAAAATATATAACGAAAATATCGGCGGCGTATTCTAAAAACGCTCGCTCACATTTGGCGGTGAAGTATATCCGAAGGGGCAACAAAAATGGGCGTGGTTTTAATGTCTACGAGAGCTTTTGGAATGCTAATATCGTAGAAACGCTCGAACGATTCAACGGTTTTTGCCATTTTTAGCCCCTGGTGGACGTCTTTCCCTCGGGAGGTTGAGCGATACTACAATAAAAGTTATAAAATCTTAAAAGTTTAACAAATTATCTCAGAGTCTCTCTTCTTTATACTACTGTCAAAACATGTCAGGCCTCGCTCCCTCTTCACCCAGCCACCTTATTGTGGACCTTTATTGGCTTGAGATAATGTCAACAGGAGGTGCTGGCCAAACCATAAGTTCAATGTAGATGAAACCAGTCTGAACACACGTGCAAAAAATCGAAACCAGTGACGTAATCTAATACTGTTCACGAGATTAAGGAACGACAACTAAACACACTGACAAGATTGGAAATTTATAGATGTACAATTTTTTTCAAATTGCAGCCCGACTAGTTATAATTATTAACAATTTTCTTAATGAAAATACACGTTATTGAATAGTAGTAGTAGCCCGGGCCGCCCCCCCCCCAGTAGGCGTTCTAGCAGCAGCGGTGTCATTCCATGGCATAAATAATAAAATCATATCAATAAATTCCTATTACAAATAAAAATACAGTAATTTATTGTTAATTTAAATTCATCGGCAGGGCGCCCCTAGTGGGCTTTTAGGCATAACGTTACAGATGTACAAATACGCGATCAATAGCTTTTATTATTAGATGTACGGTACAAAATTCTGAAAATACATTATAAGTGAATAAATTTGAACAAATATGACAAGTAAAATACCATTTACTACAAGTTTAATTTGATTTTCTATTTAAATCAACGACATATAAGATAAGAATTGGACATGTTCTTTGCTTTATTTTATGCTTAAATATTAAAATTGTGATGAATTTTAAAGTTAAAATGTTAAGGATTAATAGAAGATCCAGTTGCAGTTACATTATAACTGAAAATGTTACATTTATCTGCTTTTCCAGCTAAAATATCACGGATTTGTAAGAGCATGTCGAATATACCGTAAAGACTTTGTTGGAACATCTGAAAGAAAACAATAATTATCAATGAAAATTATAAGATCATGAAAAAGCTTATAATAATTATCATAAAAAGATGGACGTCCACACGAAGGGACTAAAATAGAAAATTACCCTGTGCCTCGAAAAAGCGGAGGGTACTACACAATGTTATTTAGGTGTGATTTCGTTGCTTTAATATAATCATTTAATTTCCTTTAGTGCCTCCAATATGTATTGCATTTTGACCGGATCCCCTTTAAAATTTGGACAGCCCTTTGTCTGAATGCGATTAATTATGTTTACCTGAACGGGACATCCTTTGGATATTATAAAACAACCTCCACAATCGAATCCAATTTCTTCACGAAATTTTTTCATGAAATTCAACATCTGTTGAAATGTATCCTCATTAATGGAATAATTCTTTGTATAACGATGCTGAATATTCTTACCTTAAATTTATCTTGTAAAGGTCGAGAACAAACTTCCAATCTTCTAATTTCTTGGAATGAATTGTAGGCCTACGAAATAGTGTTATGAAATTATTTGTTTTAAACTATGTCGTTGTTTCAAAGAGGTTTCAAACGCAATTTCGTAACGTGAAATTTAATATGCACATTAAAACTGATACTTACAGATGCTGCCACTCTGGAAACGGCAAATGAAAAGATACACAAGCTTACACTTAACAAAATTGTAATAGCTATGATCATCGTATAAAGCTTACTGTTAAGTACTCGGAATAAAGTAGAATAGAAGCAAATTGACACAACAGTAATGCCCACTCCGTATAAGAAGAGAAAACCTTCACTATATTTGTTATTAAGGTAATCTATGAAATCGCAAAGTTCTGCATGCTTGGCTATTAAATTATCTGTTTTTCGCTTGTTCCAATCAACTTTTGTGAATTGTAACTCGAATGAAATCGCGTCGAATCTTTCTTTGACGGCAAAACAGATTACGCATGTAGTTGCTAACGAAACTAATACGATGCCGCATTCGTATATGACGCATTTGTTTAGAAAAACGCTGCAGATGACACTACGCCAATAACCACTGATTTCTTCGATTTTCACACTAGACAATACCGAAATGGTAATTGTCATGATGGTAGCAACGACGAAAAATGCGCTACCCACACAAAGGTGGACTACTTTCTGATAGCTCAATAGTTTTTCTCTTTTGCCTGCATAACTGGACAGCTTTAGATTAAGCATTATTTTGTGATTTTCTCCAGCGTTGTGAAGGACAGCACTAAACAATGCACTCCACATAAGCAAGGATCTAACAAAATCCATATATATGGACAAAACCCCGAAATTTTTTTGCATTTCTCAACATTTCAAGGTCCCCTGAATCTAAAAATGTAAAAATCTTGGAAAGGGGTCAATTTTTGACCAATCATCATACTTTTCCTCTTATATATAACAGCTGGAAATATAAAATTAAAATATAACAACACATACCGCATGGCAAGCTAGGTAAGATTAAGTAACTAAATATATTCTAAGGTAATGCTTCGAAAAACGACGGTGGGCACGTGCATTGATTCTCAAATCTACCTTAGTAGCACCCATATCCTCAAAAATCTTGGATACGACATTGAGCTTTTTCTATATTCTCCCTTTGACTTCAGTACAATACTTTGCCTACACGAAGTGCCACATCCCTGGTGTATGCTTACCAGGCACGAGAGAACGAGTTTAGACAGTCGAATCCGTCCAAAGTGTTTCCCTTTATCCGAGTCTTCGACCCAATTTTAAAAGATAAATTTCGCCTAATCATAGGGATATTGATCCTTTAATAAAGCGAAGTACAGTACTATAAACAACACTAAACATACGAGAAACGAGGGACGATTTCGGTAGCGCCATCTTTCGGGAAAAAATTTAAATGAAATTTGTGATAAATGTTTGCTTTTCTTTTGCAGAAATAAATGCTAACTTTACACTGTCAATCAGCAGCATGCGGATTTGATGATAGGGAAGTTATGCTGGCCCTGGATAGGATCATTGGAAGCGCTATACGATATTTCGGTGTGTAGCATAGACCAACCAGCAAAACTTCCCACCAGCAAAAGAGTTTGAGTTTGGTGCTCTTTAATCTGATTGCTTTACACTATTCAGATATTTTCGCCGTGGAAGCTGTCCTGTATTCGACAATCCAGCGCTTCCATTGGGAATATGCATATACAAATTTATATTCGAATATACAATAGCAATTTTATCATTGTTTTTCGCATGTATAAAAATTTGTAATAAAATTCATAGTGCAGTTATAATAAAATATTAATTTTAATTAATTTAAAGTACGTTAAAATATGAAAATAATCGCACAATATGTATTTATATTTTAGAAAATACAAAGGAAGCGGCGCTTCCACAGCTTCCATAACAGAATATTACAAACAAAAAGGTGGTATATCAATGAGATCAGTTGTTGGTCTGAAACTGGCTGAAATGATCATAACCACAGATGAAAAAATCAAAAGTAGATGGTATATGATTTTTATACTAGATATGTGAATGATATATCTATATATATAAACTAGCAGATAAGCCCGGCGTTGCTTGGGCAAAAATAAACAACAAAGATTAAGATTATTAGATTCTTTCGTACTTCTAACCCTTCTATTATATTATATTATAGTATTTGATTTATGTAACTACGAATGTTATCTTATGTTAGGGGTTACAACATCAAGTATTTAATGTCATTCATTTAAAAAATTGTTTAAATTGTGCAAAACCACAAAAAAAAAAAAAAAACTACATTCAAAATAGAACAGTAGAAGCCGAGTACAGTAAGACCCCGTTTAACGCTTAGATCCTAGACGACGAAGCGCTAAACGAAACATCGTTAAACGAGGTCATTTTAACATAGCCTAAATAGGAAAAGGAAAACAGGCGACCAAAAATTTTACGTAAAACTTAAAATTAATCTAAAAATAAATTTTAGAATAATTTTAAGTTTTTTTTAAATATTAATTTGCATGATAATATATGTTAAATAACACAAACATACGCACACAGAAATGTAAATTTCATTTTTTGTGATGAAAGTTCTGGCTCTTCTGAAATTCTTGGTTTTTGTCGCTATTTTTTTCTTTCCTTACGCAATTGTCGGTAGCAGAAGATCGCATCCAAAGCGCCTCGTTTTGCATTCATCAATTATACGTTTCAATTTATCACACAAGAAAATTCGATACGTCACGACATATTAAATCAAGAAAATGGCGCGACGCGTCGCTTCAGTTTCTTGATTTCAATTATAATTCTTCTGCTCTTATTGTTAGATGCAACACTATGCACTAATAAATACTTATGTAAATATACAGTATATTATGAGATTCATCAGTGATGGAGCGATCGCCGATGAATCTCTCACTTTAATGTTCTCGACACACTTTTTGAAAGGTGTTGCGCCTACCCGTGGATCCTGATATACGTCGACCACCTCGACGAAAAATTTTAACAAAACAAAGACTTTATTCATTATACCTCACACACAACTTATGAATAAATTTTCGGACAAATTCAATAAAACCTGTCCAAAACGGAATCTTTATAAGAGAAAACCTGTTTAAATAGGAAACATTATTCAGGATCAGTAGCAATTTACTGTGTTAAAAAAATCCTATCCAAACTGAGAAAACTATTCGTTGCCGATTAGTCTGATTTATCCAGGTTTCACATTACGAGTAGCGCCGGGTTCTGTTATTTTTATTTATTTATTTATTTTTCTTATCGACCTCCGTATCAAATTTTAACGAATTCCGTCCATTCCTTCCCCAGATAACGATTTTCATCCATATTCTTTATTTCACTTAAAAATTCTACTCCTTCTGTCAGAAAAGTTACGTTTTGCGAAGTGTCCGCTAGGTGCGCGCCCGTCATAAGTAAGTCATTTAAATTTAGATTTAAATTTAATTTTAGATTGTTTTTTCTTCTGAAGAATAATTTCAATTTAATTTTTAAATTTAAACTGTATTAATCTAGATTAATATACGCTTAAATTCTGGAACGTTAGAAGTCAAAAACGTTCGAAATACAATTTCATCGAACAAGCATTCCAAATTTGGAGAAAGTTTGGTAAGATTAGCTTTTATTATTCTAATTATGGATCGTTTATTTACCGAGCTGTCTGTTAGGGATAAACAACTATTGTAAGTAAGAGAAAAACTACAGGATTCGCACGTGACTCGCTTTGCCCATATTCTACAAAAAATGTACTTATTTTTTTCTGTTACCATCAAATTATATGGAAAATTCTACTCTTAAATTTCCTGTCACATCCGATATTGATTATATTCATCATTGCAATTTGCATACGACCATTGCATTTGCTCTTATTATCACACAAAATGTATTCTTATATACGATTGTACGAAAACTGGCAAAATGTTCTTGCAGGCCAGCACAATAAATAATCGCTGGTTAGAAAAATTAATCACTGGCCACTTGCTCCGAATAATAATTTGAAATATATTTAAAGAATTATTTTCAAATTTATCTTTCCATTGATTTCTCCTTTATGGAGAATTTATGTGCTACGTTTTTCGTCTTACGGCCTTCCACAGATAAACATATTGCTAAGCACGTCCGAACCGCAGACATAAATTATAAATTTAAGACCACATTTATGCATTTGCTGAGAGAATATTTTTATTAACCAACGTTTTCAGTTTATTCCTGTAGGTCATTATCAGGTTTTTTCAAACCGTTTTTAGAAACTGTTCCACGAAAAGAACATTTCATTTAAATTGTAACATTTGAAATATTCTAAATACAAATTTAAATTGAAACAAATCATTTACGAACATTTTTCATAAGCTATTTATTTAAGTTATTTCAATTTTAAATTTGCATTCGTAATTATCTAGCTATTGAACGTTGTTATATCGAGGACGACAAGTAATCATTTCCTATATTGAAAACCTATGGTTATTTTTTAAGTTTGAATGTTGTATAGATTACTCCTTATGGAATTTCGAGACTGAATATATATCTGAACTCAGAGGACTGAGACGAGTTCAACGATACCCTACTTTTGGACCGGAGACCAAAATAAGAAAGTTATCATATTTACGGTTTTTTTACAATGCATTTAACGCCATTTTAGAGTTAGTTTTCCACTTAGCGGCGTTTAACTGTTCGTGCTCCTAACGGACTCCTTCCAGAGGGGAGCCACCGAGTGTTTAATGTCACTAGTTATTGATTCACGTTAATTCTTGAACAGAAGAAAGAAAAAGGGAAACGTATTCTGAACTACAAGCAACGCCACCTCGTGGAAAACTCTAAAATGCGAAGAATGCATTGTGAAAGGCAAGAAATCGTAAATATGATAACTTTCTTATTTTGGTTTCCGGTCCAAAAGTAGGGTATCGTTGAACTCGTCTCAGTCCTCTGAGTTCAGATATATATTCAAAGTCCCGAAATTCCATAGGGAGTAATCTATTCAACAGTCCTAAATTTAATTTGAAGTTATAATAAAAATGCGCAACAATTTGTTCCTAATTGTTGCGCATTTTGGTGTTTGCTTATTATTTTAAAACAATTCAAATTGGTATTCTTGAACAATAGAAAACATTCATTGACGATAACGTTACGAAATTAAAGTGAAATTTTACAATTAATATTACAAAATATTTCTATACTTATCCTAATAAATTTCGTCTTGCTTAATTTCAGAAAAATGGCTAAAACCATGGTAATTGGCATCATTTGCTTGTTCCTCGTCGTTTCCTTTGTCGATATTGGTAGAGTACCTTTATTTCTCTCGATTCAGAATTTAATTCAAATAATATTTAATACGTTTTAATTAACAGAGAGTGTCTGGAAATGCTCGAAAGAAAGTCGGATTTTTAAAAAGTTACATCAGATTATAACTTCTAAGCAAGTCTTGAAAGTCATAGAAACAATTAGCATGGCGTGTCATTCTTGTACGAAATTTATTAAAGAAAAAATCGAATCTCTGTTTCCCAGAATTATCTGCAGTTCTGGGAACATTGCAGTGAAAAAACCCGACTGGATGGCAGAGGAGCCTTGGTATAAAAGAATGTTCCGCCGACTTCCAGACAGAAAAAATACTATTGGCTATCTTTGCATTGGAACAGAGAAGAAGATTGCTTTCGAACTGGTAGGAACAAAGATCATAGAAGCGCAGAAAAGATGGATGAATAAAGTGAACCAACAGCTGAACGTAACAGAAGACGTGATGATAAAAGGTTTTCGTCTGCTTCAACTCATATTGTGGGGAAAGATTGAATTGGATTTGGATAAATGCCAAGACACTCTCATTAAGTATTTGATCGATGGATGCCATCTGAGACGAATTTGTCCGAACGGAAAAATTAAAGTCATCATGCACTTGAAGGATATTTATGTCTTTTACCTTCGAGCGTTTTGGTTTATCCTCATAATGACCATAGTAAGTTACATATGACCCAACATATTTTTATCTGCAAAATTTTGATGAATAGATTTGATGTAATTGTTAAGATATTTAAATAACGTATGGTTAAGTCGTTAATATTTCGGACCATTTACTCTTTCTGTCTTTTCTTTTTGATTAATTGTTCTAATTATTTTAGTTGGTGGCGCTCCATTTGCTGCTGATTACTCCCGAGGAAGAGACATGGCCGGCAAAAGTTTCAATCGTGAATCTCCCGCAAAATCTAATGAAAATTTATTGAAATACTAGCTGACCCGGTCACGCGTTGTTGTGGCTCAAAATGTATCTATTATAAATGTGTAACACTTCCCCCGTGGGGGAAATTTCAAAAAATTCCTTCTTAGTGTATATTCTTTTGACGTACCCTATTAAAACGCAATCAAAAACGCATCTAAAATAGTATAATAAAAGCCGAGTTAGTTCTTCACAGTAAGCCTTAATCCCGTCACTTTTCCCGCTGGGGAATATCGAAAAATCCCTTTTTAGTGTATATTCTGTTGACGTAACCTATTAAAACGCAATTAAAAACGCAAAAAACGCATGTAAAATAGTATAATAGAAGCCGAGTTCTTCACGGTAAGCCTTAATCCCGTCCATCTCCCCCCACTGGGGGAATTTCGACATGTATATTATATAAAAACACGTGCGTATTCGAATGCAACGTTGTGTCAAAATTTCAAAGGAATCGGTAGGAACAAACGAACGTTATATTTTATTTATATTAATATTTATATTAAGTAATAATTTTAATAAAATAGGAATAATTAATAGTTATTCTCCTAACCTCACTCAGACTCTATTACACTGTAAGACAACAACACCTTGATGCTGAGAACCTTTAACTTTAATCATAAACAAACGTTTTCGGCCCATTCCATGGCCATCGTCAGGCTAACAACATTCGAATACTGTTCCGAATAACCAATTTCAAATTTAAATAAAATACAAAAGAACTCACGCGCGATGCTAAACAACGTAAACTAAAACTAATATAAACAACATAGAAAAGAACAAACGAACGTTATATATTATTTATATAGATAGATAGAAAATGATCTGCTTCAGTCCATTCTCACAGAAAAGCATAATGCCTGACAGAAAAGCAAACTTAGTTCGTCGGAAGGTAGCGCCATCTGTTGGACATAAAAGCCTTAATTTATATATAAATATATTTTTGAAAGGGGGGAGATGGTGTAGGGGTATGAAAAATAGATAGTAGCCGATTCTCAGACCTACTGAATATGCATATCAAATTTGGTAAAAATCGGTAAAGCCGTTTCGGAGGAGTACGGTAACTAACATTGTGACACGAGAATTTTATATATAAGATTTGACTTGGAAAATTCTTTAAAATTTTTATATTCAAATAAGAATAATTTCATCAAAAATAATAATGATAAAATCAAATAAACATTTTAACAAGCGTCCTTTTGTCATTTCTTAAACATTTTCTAACATATTACTGTCGTTGGTAGATAAAATTATAGCTAGAACGGTTGATAAGTTATAAGAAAAAAGACACTATAGTATTGAATCTTACCATACTATTTTGAGAGTTATCTGCGTGTTTGAAACATTATAGTTTTAGTCCTGTCAACCATCACATATTGAAAAAGTGAGGGAACACATGGTCTGAAATGAAGGAAAAATGCAATACTCTATGTTACATAGTTTATAAATTAAAATACAAATTTCTCTTTCGTAGAAGGACGTTTCCGTTTCGTCTCGGCCTTTTTGAAAATGTCCTCTGAAATGAATCCGTGTTCTTTTGCTTGTGAACACACTTAAAAAGTATGATTTATCGAAAACTGGTGCAAGTTTATGAGCCTTGTGAGAATCTCATAGAGAATCAATTGCTGTCGGCCGTTGAAATCTGAAAAAGGACGAAGAATCGTTTTTAGATTTTTCACCTTCAAGAAAACGGGGATCACTGAGCAATAATCCCTTTGTCGCTAAAGTCTTCGCATAGCACCAGTGTTTTGTGCAAATAAAAATGTTTATTGCTTGCAGCGCAGAAAGCTTCTTAGTTGTCAGTTTTGGTGTTAATTCTTTTTTATAAAAATGTCTTGTTTGTGTCTACAAATGTCACCTCACCTCACCAGATTTGATTGCATTTTAATTGCAGAATATCTTTCTATACAGCTTTGAATAGGGGTATTTTAATCACGATCACCCGGTAATTGGTGTTGGTGAGTTCATCAACAGCATCATAACGATTGTATACTTAACAGTGAAAAAAATTAAACATTAATTATTTCCCATTATTCATTAAATGTATTTTACTTTACACTGCTGTTAAATTATATTAGAAAGTGCAATTGAAATGTTTATTCTTTTGAATATAAGAAAAAATAATACAAAATTAAAATTTTCGTTACGATTGATTAATGCAATGACATCGTCTATATAAACGATCAAATGCTTAATATATTTCAATTTTTATATTTTAAATTCAAAATTTAATCGTGGCTCGAAACATTTAAAAACCAGAAAAGTATATATCCAATATCAATTCCTCTTCAAAATACATTTTTATAGACGATTAACCAGCCGTTGGCAATAATTACACCCTCGAATTTGAGATAACATTTCAAATGTATATCTTCTATAATTCATTGGTGAGTTGGCGTATCCCATCAAAACTAAACCAAACCGATGGACAGGGTAGCTATAATGCATTAGGCCCGTGGTTCTCAATCTTCATGAAGTCGGGAAACACTAAACTTCGACAATTTTTCCCGCGGACACTCTCAACCACACAATTTGTCAAAAAGTCAGACACAGAATAACGTAGTCTCTGTATCACTACAATATTAGAATTTCCGACGTTAGATTGTGACACATGTTCTTTGTACCCGTTCTTGATTGTTCGTCGTCGTGGGAACTCGAAAGGATTCTATCCGTAAAGTATTTGAATACTTAATATAAGTTCTCTTGAGCAACGAGAATTTCTTAGAATCGAATAGTTTCCAACTCTTGCATTTGAATACTTCCCCCATCATTTTGGAATTATTTTTGGATCAACTTGGATTAAACCTAGTGATAATTTTTCTTCGTATGTAAAAGAGATTTTACTATAATAATAAATATAACTGTTTAAAATTTGTTTCATATAGTTGAATGATTTAAAAAAAAGTGCTAAAACCTATATAAATGGAAAACTTGCTAAAATAGAACAAATTTTCATTACTGTGCTGTTTCGGTTTAAACAATGTTAACTGTATATATACAGATAAATTTATACAATAAAACTGTATATATATATACAAAAACCCAGCACATATTTTTCAATTTGCTTATAAAATTCTTACGCTAAATAAATAATCTTCATATGTGAAAAGAAGTGGAAAGTCAAATTACGTACATTTGTTATCGCAGCATTTTCTAATTCTTAGAATGTTATTTCGTCACTTAAATACACGATAAATTTTGTTTTATTATTTAGTTGGCTTTCGTTCACATAATATAATTTGTTTTAAACGAGAAATTATTTATCGCGGAACCGTCACAATGCCGGGCTACAATTTTTAATCACATTTTTAATTTATTTAATTTAAAATATAGGCCTTGATTTTAGCAGTGTCTTGTTCTCTGTACATCGTACTTTTCCTATTAGCAATAGACTCGTGCCAGTCACCAATCTAACTCCTTTCAGGGAAAACATTTCGAAATGAAATAAGGTGACTTCCGGTTCAAACCGAAAGTTAGTACTGTATATACTTAACCGGGCCTCCTGACCATGTGCTTTCCACTCTTGGTCTACACTTTCATTTATCTAATACGTACCGTTCTCGAGATTAAGGAAGGACAGCCAACAGACGAGAGTGGAAATTTATAGGTTTACAATTTTTTAGTGATTAGTGAGTTAAATTTTTTTCTATTTATTTAAATTTGTATTTTAAATAATCTCCGTTCGGTCATTTTGTTTATATAAATATCAGTTATTTAAATTGTAAATACAATATCTCGAATTTGTAATAAAATACGAGCATTAAACTAAACTAAATTATTGCAATATAAAACCCAAAAGCACAATAAAGGTAATTTGTGTATCGATTTTAATACTTAAGAAATAACATCAATTTTGAAAAAATATCGATTCGTGGTATTTTAATATTAATCTTCACAGGGAAGAAGTTTTCTGAAAAATGTTTTAATGGCCTTTACTATTGGCTTCACTTTCTGACAAGCCGCTTTCATAAATGTTTCTTTTAAAGATTTAGGTTTCTCGGTACAATCCACCCACGGAAGACTGCATTTTAACGTTTTCTGTACGCTACGAAATCTTCTAATTAACTTCGACCACAAAGACTCTACTTTCTTGCAATGAAAACTGATTCCTATCATCTTCCTGAATTTTGCTCTGCTATCTTTTTCAAACTATGGTCATACTTTTGGGCATTACCCAAACATTTTTCCTGGTTTCCTCTGACTTACTTCGAAAGATGTTCCAAATCTTTGATACTGGATAACTTTGATGGTCATCACCGTAAGATGTTTCGTGGAATTCTAAACAAATAAACCAATAGTATTTGCTATTTACGAATATACTTAAACCAATTTAATAATTATTTCAATTAACCTGATGGTAGAGATTTGAGGCTTATCAAACTGCAATGAAGCCTAAGTAATCGAGATCATATTGAGGAAAGACTTTTATTAATGGTTAGTGGAATGCATTTCGTTCTCAATGGACCCTCATCAGCAATAACTATATAAATTCATATACCTGCAAGATTTAACATAATAGTAACAGGCGACACGGTTACATTGTAACTGTTCGTACTTCCATCCGATTACTATTTCTACTCACAGTTCAATCAGACACTCCTCTTGTGACACTCTATTATCTCGTTAATTGAGATAATTATTAAGTTAATGTTTTACAACTATAATTAAACCAAATTAACGAAGTAAAATATAAAATTCACCTTTGAGAATTTCGAAAGTCATCCATCCAGAAAGTAAAATGGAAATAAAAACAGAAAGAAATTTCAACACTTCGATTAACGCCATTTTTTCGGAAAAATTCAATATCAAAAACAAACTTTTAACTAAAATATCAAACTTAAATTAAATGAAAAAAGAACAAGAAGAACGTTCGTAAAACATTAAACGTAACGGAAATAATTTAAACTAAAAAGAATGGGAAGAACTTTATAAATCAATAGAACATTCGTACAATTCAAACATCGCAGTACAACGAGTTGCTTAACATTCCCGGCAACGTTTAAAGGTGCGTATGTGGCAACTTCTGTTACAATATTTTACTATTAAAAACTTTTTATCTTCTTAATTAATATAGAACGGCAAAAAGCTAAATTTTGAGAGTAGTGATGAGTTTTATAAAAAAAATTGTTAATGATAACAACGAGTAAAATCGTCATTAAACCTGACCCAACTGCAGATACAACACACGACTCCATTTTTCTATCCAACCCGTCGACCTTTATCCTCGAAAATTTAATACTCTCAATTCTTCTAATAGTACTGCATTGCAGTATTATTGAGGTTTCTGTTTCTCTCAGATTTTTTAGTGTTTTTTGGGCTTTACACATCAGCAAGATTATTTTAGGTAGTTTTCGTTAGTTTTAAGTGTTCGTTATAGATAGCATGTCCATCTTACTTTGGTTGCCGTAGGGGCCAAGCATTTAGGCTCAGACGTTGCATCCTGCTTTTTCCTTATTCACATTTTCACTGTTCACAATGCTGACACTCTTATTTTTCAAAAGACCTGCATTAATAATAACGTGGTATTCAGGTTTAATGACTGTAAAGTCTTCCCACCTTATGACCCTGGCTATTATATCAAAGCCGGTATAATCATTAGGAAGAAAAACATGACTGTCTGCCTTTCTCAACATACAAACGAATACATAACCACTCTCTGTGTTACGTTATTGTCTGTATGTTCTGTCTACATTTCAGACACAAATGACATTAAGACGGTCATAGAAGACATTCACCACCTCCTCAACGTATATAAGGATAAACCTATCCAAACAAGACATGATTTTTGATCCCCAAGTCTGCAACTTAGCATAGTCCTATAAATGACTCTAGGGGTACTGTATTTAATGTAACCATGACTCAATACAACCTTACTCGTCTTAATACAATCACCGTTTGATAGAGTTTGAGATCGATATTGGAGGCTACTTCTTTCTTACGGGAATGTACGAGGTTAAGAGGAAAGTAGACAAACTTCCAGACCCTGCCCACAGGACTATATGCAAGACAGGATTACTTGATAGACATGGAAGTTTTGATTGATGGATCGAGGACTGGTAATCACACTAGATGTGCTTTTTCTGTGTTTTTGGGAGAAAAAGAAATTTTTTTTGACACGTGTTCTTCACCTGGAGTGCTCGGTCTTCCAGGCTGAGGTCCTTGCCATTCTTTTGGCAGTTCATTGGTGTGAGGAGGATTTTGTTGGAAAGGCGATTAACATCATCACTGACAGCTTTGCGGCTGTGCATGCCCTGAAAAACAAAGACAGTCTTTGTCCACTGTGCAGTGACATTCTCAACATCATCTCAACTATTTCCAACAATTTTTCTATTGAGTGGACCAGAGGGCACTGTGGTACTCCAGGGAACGAAAGAGCTGACCAGCTGGCTCAGGCTGCCGCCGACAGTCATGACATCTTCCTTGACTACTGTATTCTTCTAGCCTCGAGACTTAATCTTCTCCTTTGCAAGGAAATGATATAGATTTGACAGCACGGGTGGAAATCTATTCCCTGGATCGCATCTCCACTAGCTTCTTTCCAAGCGTCGAGCAATATCTCCATAATTAGTGGTTTAGTCTAAACTTTCAGGTGACTCAGTTTCTCATGGGACATGAGTACATAAGTCAAGTTCAAAGCTGTGCAGTTATTGTGGAGACGATGACAGGGTTCGGCACTATACCTATGCCTGCCAAATGATTCATGACATAAGGCAACTTGTAAAACTTAATTTGCGTGCTAAAAATGTGAATTGACCCTGTGATCTGAGCCTCTTTTTTGAAAACAAAGACAACTACATCCTACCGAAAGATCTTATCAACTGGTATTTTGAAAGGACTTGAATCTGGTAACTAGCTTTTTGTGCCACAATGCTGTAATACGCGTCTGGTGATTGTTTTGTGTCTTCTGTACTTCCCTTCACGTGCGATGTACAAACTGTCAAATTTGCTGTACCTGTTGGGTCATGACTTAACATGGTTCACGACCCAGGTTCTGTAAGTCGTTTGTTTGCCTCACGAACGTGGCATTATACCTGACTGTTTCTATCTTAATTTCGAAATCTTGCCATTTATAAGCCAAAAAGCCACTCTGTTCTTTACCGACTGTGCCTCGCGGTGTGAGAAAGAAATAAAGATTAGAAGAAGAAGAATAAGCACCGTTTGACCTACTCCTGTACCAAGTAGGAATAACTTAACGTAAGGAAACAGTCACCTCACCTCTAGGGTTGACCACATTTACACCATCGAAATAGATTCTGCTTGTGACTATATGTATATTTTCATACAACTGAACACACCTAGCGATACTTCTAACCAGTTTTCAATATAGCAATTTGAGAACCACTCCTTCAGAAACACTGTTTTAGACCCATTGGGGCCTAAAGCCTAGCAGCCTAAAAACAGCATGCCAGTATATTAAATGTAGAGAAAACTGCAAACTTACGTACACCGTTCAGAGAGATCCTACCTTTCTCTACTATCTATCACCTCGACCCCCTTCCCCCTCTCCCTTTTTTCTGATGGCGAAACACTCTGTGTAAGCCAATGTCTTTCGTTTAAGTCTTAAGTTTATAAAAGCAAGTAATTTCACAAAAAAATTCAAATAATTTCAGATATTTAATATTCACACATAAAAATAAGTATACAAAAGTTGATAATTTGTTTTATCTTCATATAAACTATAAAAATATGATCTAATTACAGCATATCTTACAAAATTTTTATAAACGACAAACTTAGCTACATCTACCAGATTGAAGCAGTAGATCGATTCTTTAAAATTACTTAAGTCTTACTACTATGTAATTATAAAAACTTATAAAAACGATTACACTTTATTTGTGTTGAATCGACAATTACATATGGGATTACAGTTTTGGCAATTACATCAAACAACAGATAATAATACATCAGCTACAGGTTACTCGTTCATTTCAACCTTATGTTCAAAAATAAAGAAGGAATTATTTCTTTGTAAAAAGGGCTGGCGAAAATTACAATTTAATAAAGTAAAAATTGCATTACAAATACTAGTCGTATCTTGCTTGCTCGCCATATCTAACCACCTGGAACAGCCATTCTTCACTGCAGAGATGACCTTTCTTTGTAGGCTAAAACTCTGCACAAATATGTAAAATATGGCGAGCAAGCAAGATACGACTAGTATTTGTAATGCAATTTTTACTTTATTAAAAAGGATTATTTCATTTCACAAATGCAGTAAAGGAACTTTGTGAGATTTTCCCATCGATAACATTTCGTCAGTGGGTGACACAGTTTTAGAAAAAATCACTCATCGAAGGAAATAAAAAAAATCGTAGATTGGAGCCTACTTTATCAAATATGGGCATTAGAATAATGGCAGGAGGACTTCGAATAAAACGTAAGGAAACAGATGACAACACAGAGTTCGCATGCATAATTCTTTTCTGTTAACCTACTCGCTGTCCTTGACCGCCGCTCTTCAAAAACTCTCGTGAATTTTTCCATCGGACTTTTGCCGTTCCCTTTGACGAACAAAGGAAATATACCCTCGACCCATATGGACCGGGCGTTCGTTAATTCAGAAGTCAACGATCGTCAACACAAACCATGTAGATATTTATCAACTTTTCTACGCAATTGACCCTCTCAGCATTAAAGGCCCACTATTCCCTTGTAAATTTTTATAAACTGGAAAAATAAATTGTTACTATATAATGGTATTTAACTAGTGAAGTGCTTTATTTCCGGCGCGCTGTCTCACCACTCTCTCCTCCATTCGAAACCCATTCTTCCCCTCATACGCTACCACGCGTGCGATACTTATACATATACAATAGAGCATCGTTATCCGACTCAATTGGGGACTGGAGATGGTCAGATAACCGAAAAGTATGAAAAAATACATTACTAGTACAGTATATTAGTATATTCCATGTAATTAGTATATTAGTATATCGCTATTAACCTTCGCGTTGAATTTTCATCGATGTTAAGCCTAACAAAATTTTAAAAAAATAATAATTGTCGCTATTGTATCGTTAAAAATTACTTCTTTATTTTGAACAAAATAAATACAGTACTGTACTGTATATTGAAAAATATAAAACAAAAAAAATATATATATTCGGGTTACATATTTTACATAAGGTAGGCCTATACATTACAAAAAGAAGTCCAAAATTTTTTTCTGCTTTACAGCTGACACTCGTTTTTTTTGCCGCCAAATCTCGCACACGTTTTAAAAACAGCAATTGGATAGCTTCGTTAAATAAAATTAAGCCTGGTTTAAATACTGGCCTCCCTTTCATGGTCGAGCCTGTGTTACCAGCTAAAACAAGCAAAAATTTAACAAAAATAATATTGAAGTAGCCAAGACATAGCCAAATATTGTAACGCCACATCACTAGCGGACATTTGAATTTGCCGAGTAGAACGAGGTCGGTTAATCGATGTGACGGTTGATCGGGGTTCGGATAATCGATGCTCTACTGTACTGACATAACAGTTACATAAACGGCATTTTTGTTTTCGTAATGTATTAACATTTCATACAATTTATTACACATTAAGTACAAAACTATAAATCCACTTTTCAAATTTAAAATGTGCTTTACATAATGGCGGTGACTGAACCCTAAACACCGGAGCTCGATTGGGGGTTCGCACCTTACTCGGACGAGCTGGCAGCGAGAGTTTTTCCGGGTTTTCCTCCTTGCCGATGATGCCTGAATAAGGGCCAGCATCCCCCAAGTCCTCCCGGAAGGTATTTCTATCTCGTCTTCTCGCGGTGGCCGTCTCCTATAAGGCCGTCTCTTCAGTCGCTGTGCGATCATCTCCTGTTTCTTCTGGAGTATAAAGCCACATATGAGCTACAAACTCCTCTCACATACCAGAATACCAGAAAATGTGCTTTAGTTCCTATCTTTGGGAAAAAATATTATTAATTGTAGTATTTAATAAATGTTAACATTTACAATTCTGCGCTTTCTAATTTAAATTTTGAGTCTTTTGTCAGGTACAGTAACTAAGTATTGTAGTTTTTCAATTTGTATTCTAAAATTAGGATACCGATATACAGTACTTGTATAATAAATTCAATTGAACTGAATTGATTGAAAAAACTTAAACCTTCTCAACAACATGTGATTATTATAAATTGATATTTATTGGAAAAGTCACAAAAGATTTAGTATTTTATTTAAAAAATCTTTCGACTGTATTTTCTATTCTCTAAAAGCCAAATTATTTTATAACTTATAATTAATACGTTTATTTCCTTTTGTTCAAACTTATCATTCTGTATTATATGATAATTGCTCGTTTTCTTGCTTTATTTACATGCAGAACATACCAAATAATGGAAAATAGTACAGGAATTAAAAATAAAGCATGAAATATAGTTTGTGCAGCAATTATAACAGTAATTTTCACAAATATTTTACTCAAAAACACAGTTTTCTGTAAAACAATCAACACACCAATGCCTGTTGAGAATGCGCCCTGAAATATTGGAAATCCCACATTATATAAACTATGTTTTAACTTCCCATTTATGGTTTTATCTGGCGATGTGAGAAAAGAATAACATATGTGAGTGGGATAATTAACACAAAACCCCATACAGACTACCAAGAAATACATGGAGGAGATGTCCAAATCGACACCCCACAACGACATATAACCCAGGGTTTGTATCGTAATAGACGAAGTACAGAGAGCAACGACAACCGAATACAAAATATTTGGATTAAAGCAAGCAAAAATCACAAGATTTATTAACGATGTCATCCAAAAAAATTGAAAAAAAATTTCTTTAATAATGATGCGTTGCTCAACAATAGGCGATATCATGGTGTGGATAAAAACGGAGAAAGGAAATTTCTCTGCTATCTGTTGTATATCGTTGACTAATTTCGATTCTGTGTTTCGATCAGAAACATTTCTTGCTAAAAGAAAGAAACGACTGCAAATAATATCGGTATAATTATGATTAAACACGATATCGTTCTGGTACTGTTTGGCTCCCGGAAATTTCAGGAAAACCTCTCGTAAAGCATCGATGAAATCTTGTTTCGTAGATAAATCGTATCCCATTAAAGAATATTTTGCTGCTGAATGGTGTTGAAAATCTTTATAAAACTTCAACCAAGATACATCTATATTTGCCACGTTTGGATGAGACTGGAACTTCTTAATCATGTCGTCTAATGACTTCTGAACAACTGGATTTGAATAATCTAAGGTTTCGTTAATCACTATATGAATAGCGTACGGATATTCAGTAAAATATTTATAAAATACCTAGAATGCTCGGGTAATTTCGGAATTTTCGGGATAAAAACCGAAAACATTGAAACCTTCGTTCAAAGAAATGATTCCCCATATACCTAAAGATAAACTAACGACGTACACAATTAATATAATAATTTTACTTGATGAATAAAACAGAAACGATGCGAATTTTTCCTTGAAAAATTTCAAGAAAATGTCTTCCTGCTCTTCTTCTTCATTGGTATAATTCATATTGAGTTCTGAAAAAATATTGAAAGCGTATTTATTACATTTATTATAATTAGAATTATTCGATTAACATTCTAAAGAATAATCTAAATATTTATGACGAGGTCAACAATGAAAATGTTAACTAGTTCATAAATATAAACAATAAAAGATTTTAATTGTTTCATCACTTTTAAAGTGAAACTTGTATAGAAGAATTATCATATAAGAAAGCTTTTTCTATATAATTTTCATTTTATAACCAGAAATATTAATATATATATATATATATATATATTTACATCATGTGAAACTGCCCACTGCCCACTTGCCAGAAGGACAAGGGTCTAGACTAGAGTCTAGACCCTTGTCTTTAGTTTTTAAATCATACCGCTAGGCTGATAGCACCAATATCCAGACTCCATTTGTTCTATTTTCTACTCACAATTACAAATTTTGAATGTTTTATTTGTAAATATTAAGAGTTAAAAATGAACTTAAATTAATAGATAGACACTTACCTATAAATGAATGGTTTTTCCATAAAAACATTAATTAATACAGTAATATTTAGAACGGAATGCTCTAACACATACATTAGTTTATAAAGTAGAATTATGAATAAAATAAAATATAAGGAAATTTAATAGTTGATATTTTCTCACTTTGAGAAGTGCTCATGGAAATCTTTTCTGGCTACGAACTTCTACGAATTTAAAGTTTTCTCAAAACTCTCTCAACTAATAATAATAGAACATTTATTATATTTACCACTAAATAGCGAACACTCTAAATAACCGACCTTACGAAAACACAAGTCCCATTTTCAATATTCTGTAATGACTACGTACGAAATATTTTAAACCGAAAAGAATTGGTACAAATACGTTTTCAGGGGACGAATTTCGATGGTAAGGCGTCGAATAAAGACGCAGAAAATAGAAATGGAGAGGAGGGCAAGTTGTAGAAAGCCGAACAATACTCTTTATCTGTTACAGAACACCAATCTTGTTAAGTTGTCGTTACTTATCGTAATACATATTAGTGTTCTTAAAATTTGTCTTATTGTTGCAATTAATATTACGGTAGCATGAAACCGTAAACTTTTCCACAGTTTCGACAAAAACCGTAGTACAGAAGTAACACACACACACAAAAAAAATCAAAACAGTTATGAAAAAGCGTTTATTCGGGCAAAAGTTTAAAGCGACTGACAAATCTTTTTTCGTCCTACGAAGGAGATTTGCAAGTCACTTTAAAGTGTGAGAAAGTATTTGGTATTCTGGCATTTAAGACTTCATTAAAGATCTTAACAGCTTTTTGGCGGCAAAAGTGTATTTTTTTAATAAATCATTTATTAAAAAAAAGCAAAAATGTTCGAAAAGATACACCTACTCGATGACTACAAAGCAGAGAAACCTCAATTATTACACAGTGTATTATTATTAGTCGCTTAGATCATAAATAATATTGTGAGATCCGGAAATTCCCCTGAACGTAAAATTATAATAATTGTTCCCTATATTAAATTAAGAATTTTCCTATTATAAACATCCTGTCTAGAAAAGGTCCTGGACGAGAAAATATGCGTCCCTGGCCGTATAACTGTCAACTATCCTTTGTTCTTAAGCTGTGTACAGATCATCTTGCAACCTAAGTTTATAGTTAACGTCCGAATTCGTCATATATTTTTTTTGTCCCGAGAACACCTATGACCCAAATCGCCATCAACCTTTGATCACGTGACCAATTTTCCCAGCCTAAATCTATAAAAGCCACTTCTTTCCCCCCTCAGGGGAGTCTCTTATCATCTGCCGGACCAACGCCATCGCAGGTTGTCACCGCTCTGGACTTAAGTTCCCGCATCACCGCACTCAGTTGTGACTTTATAAAACTGTGCCATTCCCAGATACCGATTTACACTTCTTGGATAACAAAGTGCTAACTCTCTAAGGAAACTAATAATGAGGTATGAACTGAACCTGTAAGCTCTCTCTCGAACCCTACGCGAATTAGGAAAATTAGTCAATTTGTGTAATTGTGTCCTTTCTTTAAATCCAATAAAACTTGTTTAAATTGTTAAATGGTGTCCTCTTTCACTCGAATATCGCTTTCGCCTTATCGTTAACCCCATCTCACCTCCTATCCACTCGCCCGACAAGAAGAGTCCTGACTCTCGGGACTGAAATCGAAACTTTAGCCATCTTGACAAGTGAAAGGTCAACGACCTGTTGCCAGAAAGGGGAGATACGACTTCCTCCTACCTCTCTCGATCTCACAATATTATAAAAGCAAGTATATCGAACAGATCAAACTTTGTCTATTAATATATTTCAAACCTCACTCACTGCATTCCATTGTATTTAACGTAAAATGAGATCTTCCACGTTGAAAGTATGATAAACAATTGTAAATTATCCGATGGATCGAAATCCACGGAAACAATATGGGTATATATTAAGGACTCAATCGACGACCAATTACACGTGCACAAAATTGACAAAAAAAGCAGTAATTTATTCAAATAGTACAATAACCGTGAAATAATTCCTACCGCTCAACTTTACACGATATACGACTTAAAACTAAGAAAATTTACAATACTACATATACATATATACATACACGCTTTTCTCATACACAATAATTGCATACAGTCACCTTGAATGAATCACGGCATTAGGTTAAGTGAATGCGACATGGTCTCGAGTTCCCGAGCGTTTTTTTCTACATCACACCTCAAAACTAATAGTTCTGTTTGAATCCTGGATGTAATTCACTTTACAAGACGTACATCCTTCATTGCTATTCTTCAATTGCCCTACTGTGGAAACGGATTGTACTTTTTGACTGAATATTGTCTCCCTTTCTCACTGCTGATTTCCCGGCCTAACTCTGACGTTCTTGCTGACCTTAGTACTTTCCTCAACGAACCCGAAAACAAATCTGTGGCCTCAATCGTGAGAGTTCCCTGATTTATACTTCTTGCTCTCTGGAAGTCAGCTTCACTCACGTGTCCCACCCTGGAGCAATCAGAAGGCTTTTTTCATTGTACCTAAGAAGTGACGACATAAAAAAAAAAAAAAAAAAAAACTACACACGACAATCGTACAATACAAGAAAACCGGATACATACAAAAAAGAAACCGAGACAACAAAAAATAAAAATAATAATACATAGCCGTGTAGCACTACACAATGATTAATTCGCAAATTTTACTTTTCAGATGGGGCGAAAAAACTGACGTCGCATATGAGCTACACTGCGCAAAAAAATTGAAATTAATGCTCGCACAGAGTCTAGACTTTCATAACAGGTGGCAGTGCAATCTGTAAGCATGGTCAATTTTTGAGTTTTAATTACTACTCATTTTAACGTTTTTGCTATAAATTCTTCTCATATATTCTGCAGGAAAATAATTCATTTACATTGTACAGCTGGTAAGTTTTTTCGACACTTTCACAAGCAATACAATTTTGGTTTTTAGAACTGATTATCGTTTCTCTATATTTTGTTTACGAGCCAAAGCTTCAGGTTGTAATGCCAATGATTAGAAAGAATTCACTTTTGTATATATTTTTAAAATAGCAAGTGACCTGATACTAAATTTTCTATTCATAAGGTATTAACTGTGTACCGTAAATGTGTTTAATTTACACATTTGCGGTACAATGATTTACAAAATATTGTGAAAATTCGAACCCGCCGGAACCAAACACTAGCAATAAACATTTTTATTGTTTGGTTCCCACGGAGAAAAAAATGAATCATAAGGAACAAAAATCGAATAGTGCTGGTTGGTGGAGAAGAGGAACGTGACCGAGACGATAAAAGGGCAACGAGAGAAAGAAAGGGGGTCAGTTACGTAATGTATGTTAGACAGTGTGTGCGTTCCGAGTCACGAGTCCGGAACCCGACGTCGAACGAAAGGATACCCGAGCTGAGGATACCTTCGTTGAACTTGTGCCAAGACCCACTCGGATCAAGAGGTATGACCACCCCGAATTCATGTGAACTCTTCCTCCGGGTACTTTAAACTTTAGGCGACGGTATTTCACCCTCATTTGTAGCTGTAGCTTTTAGTCTTAATAAATTGTTGTTTTTATAAATGGTCAATGTCTCTTATTCGAGTATCGCCGCCGCTCTATCGTCAGACCATCCACTTCCTCACTCTCACTCACGTAACGCGTGACGCATAACAACCTCGAACCGCCATCTTGACCGTGGGCAGGCCTCACCAACCTGTTAGCCAAGAAAAAGAAGTGCGACTCCGTCCACCTCCCGGCGCACCCACAATATAAAAGTCACAGCTATTCTTGGACTTAATTTAGATCATTCATTTTACATCACGCATTAGAAAATAGTTAAGCCCGGTATCCACTCTCACACTTATGAACGTTTTTTGTTACTGGCACTACTGGATGTGTTTCAATTAAATAAAGGTTAGATTCACTAGTAGTGCGACCATCAGTTTATTATGTTTAAATAAATAATTTTAGATTAATTGGCATTGCATCCGCAAGGCAAGCAAGTGTTGCAAGTCCGAGTTTCGCTCTGGGTCGATTCTTATCTTTCAGTTTAATATTGTTTGCCACAAAGGAGAAAGCAAAGGGACGTGCCTTCCTTTGACCGCTAAAAGAAGCAATCGGCATGGAAGCAAGGTCAAATTGCATTTATGAGTTTTCAGTTTCCCCTACTGGGATGTCTCAGATTTAGGAAGCCAGAAAATCTGTCAATTAGCACCTCTATGTGAAAAATGCAGCCTTAAACTTTCTAGGCATTTGGTTGTGTGGGAAAGGTCTTTCCATTTCTCACAGTTATGAATGAAATGAAGCCTTTACCACGCAACCCTGGAACCAAAAATATCTTCTGCAATAAGAGTATATATTATAATATATTATTTTCTCATTGCACAACAATTAGGATTCTCTCCGAGCCAGACAAAGACAAAATACATTTCGTTAAGAAAAATCTACATCAATGAATTTCGTTTATTTTTTCTAATTTTATAAGTTCAATTTCAAGTAATTTTATGTAAATATTTGAACATATTTCCTCTTTTTTTGGATCAATCATTCATGAAGTAAAATGTGAAAAAATCGAACCCGCCGGAACCAAATGCTAGCAATAAAATGTTTTATTGTTTGGTTCCCATGGAGAAACCATGAACCATGAGGAACAAAATCCGAATAGTGCTGGTTGGTGAAAGAGAGAAACGTGACCAAGACGATAAAAGGGCAATGAGAGAGGAAAAGGGGGTCGGTTACATAGTGTCCATCTGATCGACTCAAGGTCAGTTACATAGTGTCTGTCCGATTGACTCCAGGTCAGTTATGTAGTGTCCATTGGATAGTGTGTGCGCGTCCCAACGTCTAACGAAAGGATACCCGAGGGTATCTCAACCCTGTAACAAGACCAATTTGGACCACGAGGTATGACTCCCCAAATTTGTGTAAACTCTCTTTCCACGTGGCTAAGCCGTAGGCGACAGTAGCTCGCCCCTATTGTAACTGTAGCTTAGTCTTAATAAATTGCTGTTGTTGTTATTATACGTTGTTAATGTCCTTTATTCGAGTATCGCCGCCGCTCTATCGTCGAACCCATCAATTTTTTCATTCTCACTCCCGTAACGAATCCGAACCACCATCTTGACCGTGGGCAGGTCTCACTGACCTGTTAGCCAAGAAAAAGGAGGTGCGACTCCGTCCACCTCCCGGCACACCCACAAAAATAATTCGAAAAATTAAAACACAACAGGGAAAAGCGAAAAAATCAGAAGGCTGCAAAGGTAAGTGAACGTCAAATGAGAAAATTTCAAAGTTTGATTCTGAAAAAGAAAATGGCTTAGTACTAGGGTTCCACAAACGAGATCCCGGGAAACAGTTCACTTTTATCTGGAATACCGGGACAAGCAAATGATCGAGAAATGAGAAACCCTACTGGACATTTCATTTAATGTTCAAATTTTACACAAGTTCAGTACTGTTTACAAAAAACTTATAAATCTTTTGCTAGTCATTCGACTACTTATCGTCTAAGTAAGTTCTGAAATTTATCTGGTAGTAAAAAACGTATTCTTAAATATTTGTATTTTTCATCAGTGTACTATTAAAGTAAACGTTTGACTATAACATGATTATATTACTTGTATAATTCCCAAGTTTAGCACTACTAATTTCAACACTGATTTCGAGAAAAGTTGAGTATTCGAAAGAGGTGAACATCACCTAATGTATTATAATGAAAGTCAGCTTAACTTTTTTTTCATGTTTTCAGTTATTATTATACTAGAGAGTCGTTAATCCGAACCCCGGTAATCCGAATCGCCGATTATCCGAACGATTTTCGGTCGGACTGTGTCGTGCTGAATTGAACTTTTTTGATACTAGATTTACTTCTAAAGTATAATTTTCATGTTTCTATATTCTTCAATATATTTATTTTGTTTGTACAAAATAAAGAAATAATTTTTAATGATACAACAGCCTCGATTATTATTATAAAAATTTTCGTTAGGCGTAAAATCAACGAAAATTCAACACGAAGGGACACGTAACGGAGAAAAATCTGAACATCGGACAGGTTAATATTTTTTCCGTACATAATCGGTTATCCGAACAAATGACTAATCCAAACAACCCCAGTCCCCAATTGATTCGGATTAACGACTCTCTACTGTATTATTATTTTAAATCACAAACGTCATGATAAATATGCTAAACTAATTGATGAACATTATGTTTAAAACAATCTTTTCTTTACCTGAAACAGATTTACACGAAAGGGGATTAAGACCTTTTTCTTCTCTGTAGCCACTCAATGCCAGACAACCTCCAAAAAACGTCAGCTGAAAAAAATATGTGAAACAGATGCAGGTAGCAGCATAGAAACCGAATATTCTAACCACTGGAAATGGACAATTCATTGCAATGCAATAAGAACAAAAGTTGGTTAACGAAGTTATAGTTATGGATACTGCTGCATTCGAATACGTATCCTCCATTCGCTTTTCAACTGAATCGCTAGTATCGGTTGTTCTCCAACACACAATTACTACGAACGAATCGTCCACTTCTGTCACTGAAAAACAATGTCAAAACATTAGTCACTAAATAAATGTACACATCATATAACCTATTATATTACCTACCCAGAACAGCAAATGGAAGAGTAACGTTATAATAAGTAGTTTCTACTCCGCAAGCAAATAGTAATCCGAACGAGGCAGCTACAGCCATTCCAGCTGACACGACACTGGCTACACCCATCCACGGTTTGCTTCTAACCCAACTATTAGTCATGTTGCTCAACATGCTGAACAAACAAGTTACGATTATAGTGATGCCTATATATGGTATCAAGTCCTGCAAATCTAACATTATTTGATCATTGACAGAGGCGAATGGTTCGAAAAAAGTCTCGACATACTTAAATTCGAATTCCTTCATACGCTTGTAAAGTGCTTTACTCCATGCTCTATTCCACTCTGTTTTACTTGCGTTGCTATTGTCCAATGGATACGATAAACGAATGGCGTATACTTCTTCTATATAACCGTTACCATCAACGACCACACCTCCGAAACTAAATATCATTATTTTATAAGCAAATGTAAAAGGATCTATATCTACGGGATACTTGAATTTCAGTTTTCTCAAAACGACATCATCCGAATAATTTAATAAAGTGGAAATTGGATTTTCGAAACATTTTTCGTAGGCCCGTCCACAAATATCTTTGTAACCAATTTGTCTTTTATCAATATCCACTGTGATGTTACTTGCTATTTCGCTTATCATTCGAACTTCAAGGAAAACATTTTTCTGCAACATATTTTTGTCTTCTCTGTGTTTTATGTAGATCATAGGTATATCTACTACATGAGTTAATCTTTGATAATCGAAAAATTCCGAAGTGTTCATCGGAAATGTTTTGTCTATGAATTGTCTGATTTCAAAAATATTTCCTCTGTCAGCAGATATCAAACTATTAGCATCATTATTAAATTTCACGTTCAAAAATCCAAAAGACAATAAAGCACAAAAAAGGGAAGGTAAAGCGACAAAGTAATACGGATGTTGTCCAATTTTCTTTCCAAGTCTTCCTAAACACGTAGAAAAACTTTCACTTAAACACGTGAGCTTTGATTTCTTCTCCATCTTGTAAATTTCTATTTCTAAAATAGAATAGTTTACAAATAATTAATTATTCAATGCAACTTCGGGCTAAAATAATTTATGCTGTTAAAAATATTTGAAATCTTTTAATTCAAATTTAAGTAAACATTATTTATATTACTTTCTGTTATATAGTTATAATTTTACTGTTCTGGCTGTTATAAATAACAAAGTGAAACTATGACTATCGGTCAGAATTAACCTTACCAAAGAATTTTACAATTTTGGACTCAAAACACCTTGAAACATTGAGAAATGCGAAAAGATTTTGGTGTGTTTTCTGTATGTATGGGTTTGTGTGTGGGGCACGATTTTGTTCACTCTGTTTGAAGCTTAACTCCTGTACTTTCGTCAAAAATTTCTGGAATTTTGCAGCGAGGTTTGTGTATTAGGGGATTGATGCTCTTAAATTTTCGCAATGAAACGTGAAGGATCTGGAAAGATAAAAACGTTCGTTTGTGTCTTCAGGAAGGTCAAACTTAAAAACGATTTTTTTCGTTAATAGGCAAATACGATTTTTCTTATAAACCCATTCTAACGCTGAAAATTAAGCGTTTTGCCATTTTATAATAGTTAAATTTATAAAAATTTTTAATAAAATATCATAGCAGATGGCGCCATTTGTTGCTGGTTTCTTTCAATGTCTATAATGACAATGTCAGGACCTCAATGTTTCTTATGGAGCCGCTATATTGGATCTTAAGTTTCAAGGTCACGGTATTGAATTCGTTCCATGTACTGTACTGTACATCATTATGTTTCGCTTTCTTACTTTTTTTAAAATCAGTTTTTGTGCATTTAGTACATATGTACATGTCAATGTACATATTCCATTTAAGTTTATTTACTGGAAATTCAGTGTTTTTTCTGAATATTCTTACAACTTATTGTTTACGTAAATAAAAGGTTTCAAATATTTTAAAAATTATTTCTTATATTAATATACGATTTACTATTTTAATATTTTAGACTTTTAACTTAAAATCGTGCCATTTATAAGTACAGTAGAGCGTCGTTAATCGAAACGTCGGTAATCAAAATGGCCAGAAATCGGAACGATTTTCAGTCGGACTGTGTCGTGCTGAATCGAACGTTTTTGATACTAGATTTACTTCTAAAGTAAAATTTTCATGTTTTTTATATTCTTCAATATATTTATTTTGTTTGTACAAAATGCGAAAATAATTTTTAACGATACAATAGCCTCGATTATTATTATAAAAATTTTCGTTAGGCTTAAAATCGACGAAAATTCAACACGAAGCGACATGCAACGGAGAAAAATTCAACACGAAGCGACACGCAACGGAGAAAAATTTGAACATCGGACAGGTTAATATATTTTTTCGTACAAAGTCGGAAATCGGAACAAATGACTAATTGGAACAACCCCAGTCCCCAATTGACTCCAATTTTCGACGCTCTACTGTATATTTATTACTAGCAGATGAGCAGGTCGTTTCCAGGTTAAAAAATCACAAAAACCATAATTAAGTCTATTAGATTATTTCGTACCTTTAACCCATTTATTATATTACGTTGTAGTATTTAATACATTCATGTACAATAGTGATCTCACATAAGTGTGAGAATACAGGCGAAGGTAGGACCTTCTAGTCGTCGGATCGGCGAGACCTGCTCACTGTGTGACTGGGTGGCGTTAAATAGGAGGGCTATTTGTCGAGCGGGGAAGTCGGTGAGTAAGTCGATAGGGGTAATAACGATAGGTAGTAAACACACAACGAAAGTTTATTCTAAATCTAGAGCTAAGGTTACATCTTGAATACACAATTAAAACTTCATGCTAACGCGTTTCTTCACAAGTTGCATTCCTGGTTTAGCTACTTTCACGAGAGAGAGAGTTTACAGACTTCTAGTAAAATGGCTCTGAGAAGGGAAGCAGCTGGCTAATGGCGAGTCGGATCGTCATCTAATATGATAATGGCGAGGCTGGAACCTTGGAAGAAGTTTTGTATGGCGTCTTGGAACATCCACCAATGTTCACTGCGTATGGCTGAGAAATAGAGTACATCTATGCTTTGGGGGCAAACGCGCCCCAAAGTGTGGGTGCTTTGTCCTTATATTCGGTTTTACCTGGGAAAATGATCTGGTGATCAACTGTTTGGTGACGAATCAACTGTTTGATGATGACGTTATGATGTCATTCCATCTGAAGCTAGCACGATCATATTTGGTTCGATTCCTTCTATTTTCTTGTATGTCAGTCGACTTTCTCCTCCTTTATCATTAAGTTGTTTAATTTGCCACTCGGATGTCATACTTCTTCCCAGTTGTTAATAGAAAAGGGTGTCATTCAATTCGTTTTCTGCGGAATGTTTTAACGATCGCGACGAAGAAACAGGCTTAAGAATTTCCTTAATTTTAACAAAAAATTAAAACCACGATCCCCATATTACTTCCCAGTTTCTTTAAAATCATACTTCCTTAACGGATAATGTGATTTTAATATGTCTGAAGTTTGGACACATTTTCCTATTGCTGTCTTTTTCCTAAAAAATGTTAACAAATTCCGAATTATACTTAAGCGTAACATAAAGTCATAAGCTGAATAGATAAATGAATATGGGTTAAAAATTTTCTCGATTATATCTGTGATATCATCACAATTCCCGATAAATTTTGCGTAAACACGCCACTTTTTGCGTACAACTCTTTAGTTTCCCGACTGATGATACCTGTGATACGCGTTAAATGCGTCTGCAACGTGTACAAACGTGTAAAAGAAACTTAGGAGTCCCTTAACATTTGTCACAGTTCTATGTGTGGCTGACTTGAGAGTTGTCAAATGTTGATTGTTCCATATGTCGAGAAGGGTGCAAAGTTTTCACTGTAGGTGTATCGGACGATCTTAAGTTGCTCTCGCCGTACATAGACGCTGGACGGTTGTCTTCGTGCGTGTCCTAACTTCATGTCCTCGTTGAATATGGGACTTGCAGTAGACATTAACTACTCACAAAGTACACAAGTTAAAATAGTTAATTGCACCACTTTTCTTGAGATGCTGACAGAACAGAAATGTACTAATTTCCCATCCAGCAAAACAACCTGGTTGCTCGAAAAATCAAGAGCGAGGCCATCTTCCTTAAACAAGTCTCGTGTGATTATCCGTTCACAGAGGAATGTGATCTTGGGCCGAACTATTATGTATGGCATGGAAAATTTATTACCTCTAAATTTCAATATGGGCATCACCATGCCAATAGTTTGAATGCGATGTCCGGTTGGAGTGTTTATTTTTGATTTTTTGTCAAATACATTACCGGTGCTAGGCGCTTTAATTTATTCACTATATCTTTAGATAAATGCGTGTCGTTCGAGTCTGGGTCTATAACAAACTTTATTAGAAGATTATTGACATAACAAAAGATTTTAGGGTCGCGCTTTAATGGCATTGACATTAGCTCTATTTTACCTTTCCACTGCATCTCATCCTTGTCACCAGATGACGGCATCTATCTTCACAAGGCCGGGATTACCTCTGTGCTTTGTATAAATTTCTATTTGGTTTATTTCGAAATTCCGCTATATTTGGAATGGTTGTCTAGTTATATCGTCGAGTCGGACCCGAAGTTCTATTGTTTATATGTTTGCATCGCGTTTTTCATACAAAAATGTATCATAAACCAGATACTAGCTCAGCCAATAATTAGTCAAATTCACAAAATAACACCTTCTAAATATAGCTGAGAAAATTTTTATTGAGAAAAACAAACGTTTTCGGCTTACTCAATAAGCCATCCTCAGGTTATAACTTTCGAAAAAAAGGAACATTATCGTTCCATTAAAAGAATACAATTGTTTAAAAAAATTCAAAACATTAGCAACGGACAAAAAGAAAGAACATGGTAATATATAAATAAATATACAAAAATACATAAAAACAAAAGGAAGAACAGGGTAATAAAAATAAATATACAATAAAATCGTTATAGTGGGAATAAGAAGTAAAAGATGAAAAATAAAAAATAAAAAATAAAAATGATTCCACTGGTGATACTTTTAAAAAGAATGGCAGATTATCGAGGAATGATGTCAAAACAAGCTAAGACAAGCCTACGAGTTCATGATATATTTCTTAACCACGAATTTCCAAGCTGTTGGTAGGCTGTCAGCGTCCCTCGCATTTATGCATGCCTCTTCCAACTTGCTTTTATAGATTTCAATTTTTTCTGCGGTATTCGCTAACGTTGGAGAGCTCAAGGGTTTTACAATATCCGCTTCCTCCCATTTAATTACCGAGCCTTGGGTCTGCGCGTATTGCGAAAGTCTGTTGCGTTGGATCCTTTCCTGACGTCATACTTGTGCTCTTTAAGTCTTTAAGGAGTATACAAAATCCCGTACGAGAACGCTGAACTAGGTATTGAAAAAGATTACATAGGAGTCACAACAAGAAGTTTAGGGCAAAGACTTAAAGAGCACAAGTATGACGTCAGGAAAGGATCCAACGCGACAGTACTTTCGCAATACGCGCAGACCCAAGGCTCGGTAATTAAATGGGAGGAAGCGGATATTGTAAAACCCTTGAGCTCTCCAACGTTAGCGAATACCGCAGAAAAAATTGAAATCTATAAAAGCAAGTTGGAAGAGGCATGCATAAATGCGAGGGACGCTGACAGCCTACCAACAGCTTGGAAATTCGTGGTTAAGAAATATATCATGAACTCGTAGGCTTGTCTTAGCTTGTTTTGACATCATTCCTCGATAATCTGCCATTCTTTTTAAAAGTATCACCAGTGGAATCATTTTTATTTTTTATTTTTTATTTTTCATCTTTTACTTCTTATTCCCACTATAACGATTTTATTGTATATTTATTTTTATTACCATGTTCTTTCTTTTTTGTTTTTATTTATTTATGTATATTTATTTATTTATATTACCATGTTCTTCCTTTTGCTTTTATGTATTTTTGTATATTTATTTATATATTACCATGTTCTTCCTTTTTGTCCGTTGCTAATGTTTTGAATTTTTTCAAACAATTGTATTCTTTTAATGGAACGATAATGTTCCTTTTTTTCGAAAGTTATAACCTGAGGATGGCTTATTGAGTAAGCCGAAAACGTTTGTTTTTCTCAATAAAAATCTCAGCTATAAGTAGAAGGTGTTATTTTGTGAATTTCAAAAATGTATCTATTTTCCATTATTTCTTCCAAAATATATTTTGACACGAATTTTAGTAAACGCTCGGTCCTGTCCAGAGCCTCACAATTATACTAGGAAATATAAAATGAAATGAGAGCAATTTATTGTGACATCCTCAATGCCGGGCTGTAATTTTTTATGATATTTTTAATTTACAATATATGCTCTTTACTTCAAATTAGTAGTGGCTTGCCTCTGTACATCACAATTTTCCTTTAACAATAGAGTCGTGTTGGTCATCTATTAACTTTGAGTGAAAAAGATTTGAATGAAAATGATGTCAATTCCGATAGAAACCAGAAATCACGTCATTTTCATTCGAAACTTTTAACTATATATGCACTTTTGATTTCGATCGGAAGTTCATATATAGTTAATTGCAGCTTCCCACTGTTTAAAACTTGGTTTGTGGTATCACCCGTTATGATAATTTATTACTAACATTTTTTTATATTTTTAATTATTAAAATATGGCATAAAGCTTAATTTTGAAGGTAGGGATGGTTTTATTAAAAATTGACGATTTTACTGGTTATTAGCAATTCCATTCAGTTCGTCTCTACTCGAGAGATCACACACTACCCCCTGCATCTCTCCACCGTGTCGACCATTAACCACATTTATTAACGTCGATTTCCCTATTACACTAACTTCCTTGCGAAATTTCATATGCTTTCGACAAAAAGCACAAGAGTTAATGAGCTTAAAATGTGGTAAACAAAATCATGCCTCTGCATACACTCACACACTTACTAACATTCGTTAACACAGAAAAACCCCGATTGTTTTTATTTTCTTGCATTTTTTGATGTTGAAGTTCTAATGCGTATAAAAATGTACAAACTTGGTGTGTCAAACTTTGCTCAATTGTCATATTTTTCCTCTCTTGTATATAGTAGAGTCGAAAAAAGGCAAAGACATAATGTTTTAGAAAAAACATGTTAATTACAAAAAGAAAATAAAAGATTAAATAATTGTAAAAACTTTAGATTGTGCGTAAAGTATTGTAATTTAAAGGTGTAAGTCTAATGTTGCTAGTTGTTTATGTTAATCTCATTCATTTATTGATATGTGGGATTTACGATTTACGAAAAACATTTGTATGTACAAAATGCATAACTAAATATTTTATACGGTATGTAACAAAAAAAGATCCACGCGGATGACACTACAGGGCACCGCACTGTATGACACCAGCGGTGGAGTGTATAAAAACAATCAATAATGGCAGCCATCACGGCAGCCAAGCGGTTCCAGTTCCTGAACAGTAGTAGTTTGGTCGTGGGTTGGCGTTTAGCGAGGACAAGCTAGCGACGTGAAGTTTTCTGTGTTTTCATCACGTTTCTAACAACCAAACTGGGGTTAGATACTTTTAAAAGACCTCTCGATACGCATTTTATCGCGAGCAATTTCGTATGGGCCACCAAATAGAGCTTCGGCCTGCTTCTCGGAAGATAAGCGATTAAACAATAACCTCCATATTTACTTTGATACATGAAATACGAGAGCATGCTTTTAATTCTGGCAGAGTCCGTGTGGCTGTGAGGATATCTGAAAGATCGTGTCTACAGAGGAGGCATACAAACTCTACCGGAATTGAAAGCAAGCATTACAAGCCATATTGCTGCAATTTCTCAAGAAACCTATGGGGCTACTGTCGAACACGTTGTAAGGCGCTTTAACCATGTAATTGACGCAAATGGATTGCACATTTAACAAATGTCGTGAATAAAAACTATTTGCTTTTTCCATTTTGTGGTTTTTGTTGTTTATGTGCCATTTTTCCAACTAGTGATGATATTTTTAATTTTTAACATTTGAACTAATTATTTTTTTGCCTTTTCTTTTTCCCCATGGTTCGTGTAACGTATACACCAAGTTTTATCAAAATACGTTAAAGACAACGGGCTCGATACAAGTCTGAGTGGGGTAACTTTAATTATGCCCACTCTGTACTTCTCCCCACTTGTTGTTAAAAAAGGTTGTCATTAAATTCGTTTTCTGTGCGATGTTTTCTTTACGATCGCGACAGAGAAATAGGTTTAAGAATTTCCTTAATTTTAACAAAAAATTAAGCCCACGATCCTCACATAAGGGTTTCTCACACCGAGTGACCAATCTAACACATTTAAAAATTCTTTAATTAAATTGTGTACAGTAGAGGAATAAAAAATTTTAAAATGTGTTAAATTGGTCAGTGGGTGTGGTAAACCCGTACTTAAGGTAACCTTCGTAGTTATATAAATCAAATATTATAATATAACGAACGTTAAAACGAAAACTGTACAAAGTCTTTGGTTATTTAAGTCTACCATTGTCAGGTTTATCGCGATACTCGAATGGTACGAAATAGCACAATTCCATTGGACAAGTAGACACCGATTGAAAATATGACATCTTAAAATCTTTAATATATATATTTTTCCTTATGGTAAGTCTACAAAACTGTGCCATTATCTGCGTTCAGCAGACTCAACAGTTGTAGACTAAGCAAATCGGTAATTGTTAAGTAGCAATCTGCATCTGCTGAACGATGAATGACGTATGTGTTGGAACGGAAAGCCTCATTTGTCAGTTTCAGGTAGCGGTAGGTAGCCTAAATGAAAAAGTTACCAAATGTGACGTGAATACACTAAGCGTGTTCCGAAAGAGCGCTACTGTAGACAGAGTTCAGCAGAAAAATACTCAACAGCTCCGAACTGTTGAGTCCGCTGAATGCAGCCATTGACAGCTGAATATCAAACGGTAATTTGTCAACCTGTCAAATTTCGCGAAAAATCGATCATATATTTAAACTAGGCATTCTCGAAAACTACATAAAACATATATTGTGCAAGATGAGTAGTAGTCAAATGAGTAGCACGAATCACAAAATTCTCATAGGATAACATGTATGAGTAGCACGAATCACAAAATTGTCGAGTAAATAATTTTTAAACTTACCTTTTCAGATTATAAGAACTCCGATTGGTGGGATTTTGATATAAATTGATTTTTAAGATATGTTAGAATTTATTTTAACGCTAAGATCGGTCATGGAAGCATACGGTTTTATTATTACCTACCACAGCAACAGAAATTATTCTGTTTCTTCTCGTTTGTACAAGTCACTCGATAGCTGCATTGCTGCGATAAATAATTTTTCTTTCGATATTCCTGATAATTTTCCTATTGTTTTGCGTTATTTTAAAGTTAACGGAGAAATAGGGAAAGGAGATGGAAAAGTTCGTTTTGCAATTGTGGATGATGATGGAAAAATTAATGAAGTTAGTAATAATTTATACTATTCGTTCGAAGAATGTTCGGATGTTATGAGAGAAGTTCATGTTGAAAAGAATAAAAAGAATATATTAATATTTAGAGAGATAAATTGCGGATCGAGACATTATAAATTTACTAAAGTTCATAAAATCGATTGATATGTATTTTAAACATCCGAGTAACTGTATAATTGCAGGACCGTTCGCAGTGTGGAAAGACTTCGCTAGTAAGAAAAATTATTCGTTGTAAAATTTATGAAAAACAGTTAAAGAAAATTTTATGGTGTTATTCTGTATATCTGCCGTTTTTTCGAGACGTTGTACCAATAAAGGATAAAAAACCTAAGTTTATTTTGGAAGCATTTCAAATTATTTTTAAACGAAATATTCCTAAAAATGTTCAAACTAATAATAGAAACCGAATTTTATAATAGGTTAGTTAAAAATTTGTTTAAAAAATATAAAATTAATTATTATTCGACTCATTCGGATACTAAAGTTTCAGTGGTTGAGAGATTAAATAAAACTTTACGAAATAAAATATATAGATTATTTACTTATCGTAATTCTTATCAATATATTGATAAATTAAACGATATTGTAAAAGGATATAATAATAGTTTTCATAGAAGTATCGGGATGGCTCCATCTGAAGTCAGTCTTTTGCATTACGATACAATTTTTGATAGGCAGTATGGTATAAAAAAGAAAAGTAAATTTAAATTTAATATTAATGATTTAGTTCGAATTTCGAAAATACGTAAATCCTTTAGTCGTGGATAACTGCCTGGGTGGACGAAGGAAATATTTGTTATTCACGATCGATTTCTATCGCATCCTCTGACTTACGTATTAAAAGATACAAATAACGAGATTCTAGAAGGAAGGTTTTACACCGAAGAATTACAAAAGGTAACAAAATGATGCAGTCAGATTTTTACGTAACGCTGATAAGTAATGCAAGTATGGACCTGTTTCCCGAGAATACGCAGGCACATTTCACGGTGAAAATAAGCCCGCCTATTAATTTACACGGAAATTGGGCAGTCGGACTTGCCGAAGTTATTATTCCAAGAAACTGGTTTAATATATCTAATCATAATAATCAGTATATTGTGACGATCGAAGAAAGCGTGAAAGGAGATGAGCTCTTGCCGGATAAATCATATATGATTCCATTAACTTCTATTAAAAGTGATAAAAGTGAATTGTTTGATATAATAAATTCAAACATAATTAGTCTAACAAATTCTAATTTGGCAGAATTTATTTTTGATAAAAATAATCAAACTGTGGATATAAATATAAAAGACGAACACGAGTTATTTATTACTGTAAAGGATTTGTCGAAATTACTTTATATGCTAAACTTACCTAACGAAGATACTGTATTAAGAGGTAATTCAACTCATAATTTTCGACCATCAACTCAGGACTACTCCAATGAATATTTTAATTTATTGGAAAAAAATAGAAAAAAAGAAGTAATTAAGAAAGTTTATAAAGATGAAAAAATCTTTATTCCTGTCGGATTATACTTGTCTCCCAAAAAATTTCTTAGCATTTTTAAGTATATAAAACTGGCGTTGCTACCTAATAATAAAATTATTTTAAAAGTTCCTGTCGAATATTTCTGTAGAATTTGGAGATAAATTGAAAGACTTTCTGGGATTTACAACTACAAAATTTCCACCTGGCGAATATATAAGTCATTATCCCATCAAAATGTCGGCAGGAATTTCGGAAATTTTTATTTATTCGAATATTATTTTTTCTCATCACGTTGGAGATATAACAGCACCATTATTAAGAGTTATACCCGTTATAGGTGGGAAAGAAGATCAGATAGTTAAAGTTTATTCGAAACCTTTGTATTTTCCTATTAGGAAAAATTTTATCGAAACTATAGAAATTGAACTAAGATCTGCGAGTGGAAAAGAGATTGTCTTTTTTGGTGGAAAAACAATATTAATTTTATCTTTTAAACAGTTATAAATACCAGTTAGTTTTATTTCTAGTGTTAGTTTGTCTTTAAAAAGTGCAAAATGAAGCTCGACCCACAAGCTTGTATAAATTATTACTGTAATCAAGCAGGAGGTACAGTACGTTATGGACTCCCAATTTATATTTGAGGGAACGTATGGTGGGACGAGGTTATTTTGCAGGACCTCAAATACAACGCGGATATGGATTTTTCAGGAGATCTGTTTCGCAAATCCGTACCGATTTTAAGTAAAATAGGAAAATATCTGGGACACAAAGCATTAAATTTTGCATCAGATGTCGGATCCGACGAAGTTGCGGGGAAATCGTTTAAAGAATCAGCAAAATCACATTTAAAAGATACTAAATCCGAAATTAAAGATGACATAATTTAAAAAGTACAGACCGGATCAGGTATAAAAAGAAAACGACCTAGAAGATTAACCCAGTCGAGGAATAAAAGACAGAAAGTGCAAGATATATTCACCGAATAATGGACCCAATTTTGTGCCATTGTTCCAAAACAGAATTGGACTTATTTAGTACTGTTTCCACCCAACTAGCAATCGACGATTCAAAAGAATTTATTGTTCATCCGATAGCAGATATTACAGACAATCGTGCTCCAATTGAATTTTACATATCTGGTTCTGGAGAAAATTATATTGACTTACATTCGATTTATCTTCACGTTCAAGCAAAAATTATTGAAAAGGATGGAATGGATTTCCAACTCGACGATAAGGTTGCACCTGTTAATTATTTCTTAAATAGTTTATTTTCTCAATGCAGTGTGTTTCTCAATGACAAACAAATAATTTTGCAAACTAATTATCAATACAAATCTATTTTAGAGGCATTATTATTTTATTCAAAAGATGCACAAAAAACATTTTTAACAAGCACATTGTTTTATAAAGATACTGCACAATATATGGATTCATTAGAAGATAATAATGAAGGATTGGCTAAAAGATTTAATATTGCTAAACAAAGTAAATTAATAGATTTAGTCGGAAGGCTTTATATCGATTTGTCTCGACAAGCTAAATTATTAATAAATAACGTCGATGTAAGAATTAAATTAGAAAGATCTAAAGACAATTTTGCCTTAATGGCAAGTAGTGATAATTATAAAATTATTATTAAAAATGCATCTCTAAAAATTAATAAAGTAGACGTTAGTTCATCTGTTCAAATTGGAATACAAAAAGCATTGCAAACAGGTCTGATAAAAATGCTGTTTCGAAGAACAGAGGTCAAAGTCTTTACTTTAAGTAGCGGGATACAATCTACCAATATTTCCAATGCTGTAATTGGGCAACTACCTTATAGAATAACCATCGGTTTAGTGTCTAACGCCTCGTTTAACGGAAACGTAAAATATTATAATTTTTAAAATTAAAAGGATTATTTAAATTATATATGTTTATTAAAAGACAATCAAATGATCCCTTCGAAACCTTTTGTGCCTGATTACGATAATAATTTATATTTCAAAAGTTTCTTAACGTTATCTGAAGATATAGGTTGCATTAACCATCATAAATATACTAATATATCTTACAAGGATTATAAAGACAGCTATACCCTCTATAGTTTTGACCTAACGCCTGATCGATCGGCCTCCGAATCACATAAAAGTGTGAATCAAATATGAAATATATCAATTGAGTTCAAGTTCAAGACTACATTATTAGAAACTGTAAACATTATCTGTTTACTCGAATACAATAATACTCTAGAAATTGATCATTCGAGAACAGTATTTGTAGATTATTAATGAATACTATCACGTTGTGGAGACTGGCGTCTATCGACCCGAAAATAAAAAGAACTTTCAAAGGAATTTTTTCATCCAACAATTTGCTGGCCTGCATCGCTAAGTATAAATCATTTATAATTAATTTAGATAAAAAAAATAAGCCGGGAAGTCATTGGGTATCCGCATTCTTTGACAGAAAAACTTGCTTTTACTACGACAGTTACGGAATGAAGCCGACAAAACCAAAAATTATTAAATTTATAAAACGAAACTCTGAAAAATATTGTTTTAACAATATTGTTCATCAGGGGTTATATTCTATGAATTGCGGATTTTTTTGTTTATATTTTCTATATAAAATGAATAGAAATCAATGTTTAAAAGAATTAAGTATGACAGATACATTTTCTAATGACAAATGTGTCAGCAATTTTATAAGTAACAACTTTTATTTGGCTAAGCCGCTTACTGTAATATATTATCAATGTTGTAATTCAATGAATAAAAATATTTAAAATGTAAAAATTTGTTATTTATTTTTCCAGAAAATATACACAATTACCAGAAACCTGTACAAAATAAAAAATAAATATAATTATTTTTGCTAATTTTTATATAATAATAATAATAAAAAACGTATTTACCATGTTCGATCATGTATGCTTTATACGAGAACACGTCGCACAGACTGCAATGCTGAATAAACTCGGTATGTTTGGTGCATATATTTCTATAAAATAAAGTAGTTGGCGGTTCACATGTATGAGGATATTTCCGATTGTGAGTGGGACATGGATTATCCATGTCCCAATTCTTTGAAGCATGGTAGCGATGAGGGTATATTTTTGTATGATTGGGACAAGGAACTCGGATTTTCGAAGATTTAGGCAACCCCCCATTTTTCCAAATTATAGTAGGGAATAATAACGTTATACATTTTCGACATTAAATTTAAATAATTTTTTCAATATCCCCACTCTTATAATAAATAATTTTATATTTAGAAAACAAGTCGTACGAAATTTGACATATATTATTACTATTTTTCCAGTTTTTTAAATTCAGTTTCTTGTAAGCTAGATATAACCCGTGTAATTTATTACCAAATCTTACATGCTTTTTATTATCAAAACTTAAATCATTAAAAATAATATTTTTATTATAAAAATTAATTTTTCCATATTCGTTTGTGTTTCGAGCCACAAACCCAAGCTGCCTGCATAAAGTATTAAACGGTATCCCCATATCACACAGATCGTGAACGCCTCAAAATCTATCAAAACTCCTTGTTCATTGTAGGAGTTGAAATCTATTTTATATTAATATGAATTAATTAAATAAATAAATATATACATTATAAAAAAAGTATGTTTGTTACTCATAATTTGAGTACGAAGTACCAGCATCTAATGCATTCAAATCTAAAAATATTTTTTATTTTAAATATATTATTAATTAAATAAAGATATACTAGGAAAAATATACTAAAAACTCGTTTTTAAGAGAGTGATAAAATCTCTGCAGTAACGAAAGAGTTTATATACTGAATAACTCAAGGTTACAATACTAATTTTTCTCACACATCTAGGTCAAATTTACATTTAAAGAGGTCTAGGCTAAATTTTAATGAACGAAGGTCGTTAGCGCATTTAATTTAAACTTTCCTTTAGGCTAATTATTATTGCGTTGTATATTAAACATTTTTCCTTGTACAATTTATCATTCTCGGACATGTCAAAATTATTGAATACAATTTGTAAACTTATTTCCGTAAACAAGGTCTATTTAAATTTCTGTTTCTCGCAGCTAAAAAAAAAACATTTCTAATTGAATACGATTTATTTAATTGTCAGCTTATTTCGCAAGGTCACATGTCTATTTAAATTTATTTCCCTCAGGCAAGATACAATTATATGTGCGTCAATTTTTTGGTTTAATCCAGTCAAAAATAATTATTTTTCAAGCTAAATTAGGTCAATTCTGACATGTCAGATATTTATCAATTTATTTTTGTAAATAAGGTCTTCGCAACTAAAACAAACATTGAAACTGCTTCTTATTAAATATAATTTTTATGACTGATTTCTTATTGAATACAATTTATTGCTATTTGTAATATTCATCAACATGCTTATTTTTACTACAATACAAAGTCGGATATCTATTAAAATTTATGTCCCCTGAGTAAAATACAATAATTTCATTATGTGTGCGGCAATTTTCTGGTTTAATCCAGTCAAAAATAATTATTTTTCAAGCTAAATTGGGTCAATTCTGACATGTCAGACCTTGAATGTATAGTGTATAAGACGGTGTGGAAGACACAACTCGTGTTCTCCTAATAAGAATTTACTGACCAAGGAAAGTCATGTCCACTAATGGTGAGTTTTTATTATTATTATTTTAAAATAACTTACCGCACCAAAAGAGTGTACAATACAACAATCATGTCTTCCAAAGATGGCATGTATTATTTTAGAATGTAATAATGTGCAAATCTTTTAACAATAACCCATAGTTTAATATCTAACTAATATTATTGCAAGTTAGTATCTTTAAAATAATATTCATTTTATTAAATTTTATACATTTAAAAGGTATAAAAACTAAATAAATGAAAACTAAATGTTTTCTAAGTAAGTTTTCTAGATAAGTAAGAGTTTTTTAAGTATGAAAACTGAATTAATAAAAGTTTTATAAACTTAATATGAGTTTAATAATGTAAAACTAAAACTTACAGATGAGTTACAAAAATTTGCCTTATCTGTTATTTTATGAAAACTGAATTAAATAAATGATTCTGGAACCTTCACCTTATCGTATTTTGGAGACTGTGACAAAAAATAATTTTTCCCTATCTCGAAAAACGGTTTTAGTGACTCCAAATATTATTTTGTAATGGTAATGTTCTCAATTATTTTGTACTCAATTACTATATGTACTCAAATAATATTTTAATAAACTCAAATATTATTAAATACATATTCAAATAAAACAGCAAATATTATTTATTTGTAGAAAAAGAACCACCCCCAATCGACTGGAAAATTTTCTCATCTTTGTCTGTAAACAAAGACACAATAAGACAATTTCAAGACCTTGTTCACTGGAACACAATTAGTCAACGACGCGATTTATCTCTCCGATTTATTTCGGATTATGCAAAAAAGTTAAACTGGGAGCACATATGGAAAAAATTATAAATTTTCATCCAAATTTATTTCAACCCATCTTAATTACGCAAAATGGGATTTAATTTGCCAATAACAACAATTAGATGACCTTTTCATTACAAATTATTCAGACCATCTTGATTGGAATAAAGTTGCTGAATTTCAAACTCTCTTGGATGATTTTATTACCCTCTTCATATATAAATTTGATATAAAAAAACTATTAAAACACCAACAATTAAAAACATCAACTTTACGTAAAATAGAAGGGCACCTAAACTGGATTTTTGTTTCTCGTTATCAAAAACTTGACCAAGACTTTATTGACAAATTTCAAACTAAATTATTGTGGTGCCACATTATAAAATATCAAAGTTTAACCAGATTTAAACATTGTCAGCAATCGCGAAAATCTATACCTGTACCTAATGTTAGAAATAATGTCTTAGTTTAGACAAACTGAGAGAAAAAAATTAAATGTTTTATTGTATACAATTTCTCTGTAATGCAAAATAAAAAATCTTTCAAAATAATATCAGTATTATATTATTTCAAATCATTTCATGATAATAAAACTTAACTTACCAAAAAATAAATATAGTTTACTTGACAATTTGTGAAATAATTTACTTAGTATACAAATGATTTAAAAAATTATTTAGGTCAAAATAAATTCTAACACACTTAAAAATTAAATTAATATTGACCAACTTATAAATGTATTTACTTGACAAAATAATCTGAAAAATTATTTACTCGACAATTTTGTGATTCGTGCTACTCATACATGTTATCCTATGAGAATTTTGTGATTCGTGCTACTCATACATGTTATCCTATGAGAATTTTGTGATTCGTGCTACTCATACATGTTATCCTATGAGAATTTTGTGATTCGTGCTACTCATACATGTTATCCTATGAGAATTTTGTGATTCGTGCTACTCATTTGACTACTACTAAGATGGTAACCGTATAATTTTCCTATTCGAATGTTACCATAGCGTTGGTCCGATAGAAAGAAGGAACTGTTGCAAAAGGAAGTTGAATTAATTCAACTAAGAGTAGTCGTTGGCCTCCTCTCAAAAAAGAAAATGATCGACGAGTACTAATTAATATAAGTCTACTATTAATATTTGAAAAGGGATTTCTTAGATAGGTTGTGACAATCCTGCATGTGATCAAACGGACGAAAAACATGATATAAAACTTCTTTAAATAAGAGTATCTTGTAAAAACGCTACCGTACGATATTTCTTTTTATGTAATAACAAAGTGATTAAATTTTGACAACAGATTGTATGACAAGGTGTAAAGTGGGTTCTTGTAAATGTTGCGTTTATAGAAAAGTTATTGTGCTGCAATTTAAAAAAATTGTGGACCTCGAAATTCCGAACAGGCAGTCGACATGGTCTATTGCTTACAGGAAAAGCATGACGGTTACCACTAAGAAAATTGAAACAAATTGTGATAAAATTTGCAGCCTGGCATTGTGACGATGTAAAAATTATAATTTTTATACTAATTAACTTTTTTGCTAATACATGGCGCTACACGTAAAACCAGCAAATGAAATGTAGATAGAAATTCGTTGATTTATACAAATCCACTTGATATTATTGGACAGGATGTACGACATTATCTACGTTAGGAATATAAATAGCTACCTAGTTTTATAGCAATTGGCTAGAACGGTATAGCAAACAAACACAAACAATATAAATTATTTAGAAACTATTAAAATGCCTGTAATTCATTTCATTATCTTTACGCTACGATGCATTTCTATAATTTCAATATCACTAACCTTCCAAATTTTTTTTTTTTTTTTAATTTCGTATAACATGATTTATCAACTAATATACAAGATTTGAAAAGTACTGGTACGTCTTACCTAAAACGATAATTCTGTTACTTAATCTAGAATATTAGATATATATATATTTGAAATCACAGAGATAACAGTTCTTAATTTAAGAAAATAGTGAAATTTTTCGTATTACCTTTTTCTCAAAGTGCCTGTAAATAGCCGAATGAATAAAAGTACACTCTGGTAATTGGTCTTGTGTTCACTTTTTAACTAACGAGTTGGCAGCGTTTTTTGTTTACGCCTAAGTAAAACCAGTTCTTCATAACAAGTTTTTCTGGAAAACAACTATTTTGTAAGATGGCATTTGTGTTGCGTGCCTGAAAATTGTAATTAATGTAAAATTTAGCATTAATTAATTTTAAAACGATCGAATTTTCTATTGCGATTTTTCGAATGCCTTGAGTAGTTACCGACAAGAATGAATTGCTACTCTTTTATTGGCCTTTTTAGCTAATAATAAATTCAGTACTTTATTAATTAGTTTATTAAAAACCCTCATTACTTACACAAAACTTTAAGCAGTTTTGAAAAAGGTTTTGTTATAAACAAGTTTATTGGTCTCCAAAGCAGTTTTTCTAGTATTAGCAAATACTTTAAATAATGTCAAAAATATCAGCATAACTTTAGTACAATAGTAAAAAAGATTAAAATATGAAAATTTAATACATACCGGTGATTAGAAACGATAAAAAATTAATTAAAAATTAATCAATTTGAATGAAACACAAATATCTTTTTCATTGCAATATACTAATATAGAAACTAAATTGAAAATAAAAAGTACGTAATCAAGTACATAATAAAATACATTCTCAAGATTTTTACATTTTTGGAATCAGAATCGAGAAAAAATAATTGGGGTTTTTTTCTGTATGCAGGAAAGTAAGTGTTTGAGTGTGTAAAGGGATACGATTTTCTTCACCCAATTAAAACGTAATAATTCCTGTCCGTTCTGTCGAATATTTCTGAAATTTTGCACGGAAATATTTGTATTAGGGAGGATTGATGACATTAATTTTTCACCTGTGTTATTCATTTCTACATTTCTCTTTCAAGCGCCAAGCTTGTGTTCACGAAAGAAAAGCTGCTAAGAAAACTTTTGAACGTTGTCAAAATTGGAAAAATTTTGGGAAAATTTTTTTACATCTCAAATGTTTTTCATTGGATTTCATTTATTTTCCATAAATTTAACGATTATTATTTCTGTTTTGAACATTTCTGACTTAAATCTCTAATTTATTAAGGAAAATCTTAAAATATTGCGTAAATCACTGGAAGTAACGAGCACAGTTTCCTTGAACTGTCTCCAATAACTATAAGAAAAAAGGTAATCGAATTCAAAAATTCTTCCTGTCTGCCAGAAACGATATCATAAATAATAATATAATTATACTAGCAGGTAGACCCGGCGTTGCAAGGGCAAAAGTAACGATAGCGAAGATTAAGATTATTACGTTATAGTCACAGAAGAAAAAGAGTAATTTCATCAACAAACTAAGTATTTCGAAAGAAAGGTCGAATTTGAAAATCGAATGTTCTTCTTTAGAACCTTTTTTCTTTAGAAAGGTCGAGAAAAACCGAAGTAATCTGTTTAAATTTGAAACTCGAATATGTTCTAACACATTACTCTTTTTTTTTTTTTTCTTCCTCCAGCGCCCGTAAATCTTGCACGTCGCTTTCTCTTGTTCTCCATTGTTACTTGACACTTCCATTGTTACTTAACACTTCCATTGTTGATGGAAGTATTAAGAGTTAATCCTGTCCCTCTCCCCGTGGGGAGGAATTTCGAAAAATCCCTTCTTAGTGTGCGTTTTCGTGACGTACCGTAACTATGTACCAAATTTCAACTTTCAACTCTTAACCGTTTGGGCTCTGCGCTGATTATTATAATTATTATAATAATTATTATTATTATCAAGTTTTCTCGATTATATATATAGATTATGTATTTGTGACAGGAGGGTCGGCATTTCTTTGATGTCTTGGGTGACACGGAAGCCGAGACGGCGGTTAATTCGGTCACGCGAACGGCCGCATGCGCAGGCAATCGGATTAGGAATGGAGTGAAAGACATCACACTGGAAGGACTCACTCAGCTATTAGATTAGGGTAACAAAACAACGTTTATTTGAAACATGACGTTAGAATACAGCGGTCTTCGTTAAAGAGGGAACTATCTAAGGTACTTTCGCGGTCAGAGAGAGAGAGTATACTTAAAATTTCGCGTGGAGATAAATACCTGACGTAGTGGTGGGTCTTCTCTGAGGTTGATCACACCTCGTTGACCGAAGTCAGAAAGTTCGATGATGAAGAGACGAAATAGTCCTGCTTAGTGACGTTTAACATCGATTCGGCGGCGAGGTTAATACAAAGCTGGGGCACTCACTAATTCCGCAAGGGTTCAGGAAAATCTGATATGGTAAACGAGAAGGTGAAATAGCCAGTGGCGATGTGTATAAGAAACTCGGTGAAGACTGCACTATCAGGCGAACGGGCGACGTCTGCCCGGAAAGTCAGTCTCTTGCTATAGTTAGTATAGTTAATTGACAATTTTGCGACAATAGGTTAGAAGGTTATGAGAAAGCATCTTTTATTTACTGAGAACTTACTGAACACTTAACTCCCAGGCGTGAAAGGTTGACAATAATTTGTTACACCGGGAAGGTTTTTTTTTTTTTTTTTTTTTTTTTTAACTCTTTCCGCCCTGTGGGCACTAAGAGGGCCTCTTTTAGTAGGCCCATTATGGGTTCGGCCAGGCCCACAATGGGGCGACCGGGTGGTGAGGGACGGGGCCCGACATATCCGAACGGACCACCCCCCCGAAAAATTCCTGGGGATTATTCGACCCGTTCGGATTCGATCCCGGGTCCCCCAGAGCGGTAGGCTGCCACCTTTACCCAGGCGTGAAAGGTTGACAATAATTTGTTACACCGGGAAGGTTAGAAAATTAGGTCAGGTAAACAATGCTAAGTCTCACATATTTATTGGCACATTTAACTCAATGTTTTAAATTACATTTAAATAAACATTAATTTTACAATTTATATTACAGTTTAAGTTTTTTTCAAAAATTTTCCGTTCGCAGTCTGTTTCGATAAATAAATATCAGCACAATACACGATTAGTGGATTATACTTAAATGTTAGAATACAATGATGCAATTCGCGGGAAATGTGCCAAGTGAGAATGGCTCCAGGCAGAGGCGGATCTAGGAGTTTTGACGCCTAAGGCTTATTGAAGTCAATGGGGTGCCATTTTTACCATTTTTACCAAACCTAACCTATTCACTATTTTTTACTATACGATAAGTGATCATTGTAATTGAAAAAGTATTAAAAATTTATCATGATAATTCGATTTTTGTGGGCTCTTGACACTTGGGCCCCAGGGCTTAGGCCAAGCCCTATTAGTTCATATGTAGATCCGCTCCTGCCTCCAGGGTAGACTTTCTACAAAAAGTGGCTTTTATTTATATGGGGGAAACTTGAAACATTCCCATGATAAAACAGTTGATCATATATGCCAACTCGCTAACAGCTCTCGTATTTCATGTATCAAAGTACTGTACATATGGAGTTTATTGTTTAATCGCTTATCTTCCGAGCAGGCCGAAGCGTTTTTTGGTGGACCATACGAAATTGCTCGCGATTAAATGCGTACCGAGAGGTCTTTTAAAAGTATCTGACCCCCTGTAGGGGCGTTATAAACGTGGTGAAAACACAGAAAACTCCACGTCGCCCGCCTGTCCTGGCTAAACGCCAACCCATGACCAAACTACTAGTGTTCAGGAACTGGAACCGCTTGGCTGCCATTATTGATTGTTTTTATACACTCCACCGTTGGTGTCATACAGTGCGGTACCCCGTGGTGTCATCCTCGTGGATCTTTTTTTGTTACATACCGTATAGAATATTTAGTTATGCATTTTGTACATACAAATGTTTTTCGTAAATCGTAAATCCCACATATCAATAAATGAATGAAATTAATATAAACAACTAGCAACATTAGACTTACACCTTTAAATTACAATATTTTACGCACAATCTAAAGTTTTTACAATTATTTAATCTTTTATTTTCTTTTTGTAATTAGCATGTTTCTTCTAAAACATTATGTCTTTGTCTTTTTTCGGCTCTGTTATATACAAGAGAGGAAAAATATGGCAATTGGGCAAAGTTTGACAAACTAAGTTTGTACATTTTTATACTCATGAGAACTTCAACATCGAAAAATGCAAGAAAATAAAAACAAACGGGGTTTTTCTGTGTTAACGGATGTTAGTAAGTAGTGTGTGAGTGTGTGCGGAGAAACGAGTTTGTTTACCGCATATTAAGCTTGTTAACTCCTGTGCTTTTTGTCGTAAACATCTGAAATTTGGCAAGGAGGTTTGTGTATTAAGAATATCGACGTTAATCTGAAAGTGTGTCATATCTCGAGTAGGGACCAACTGAATGACGATTTTACTGGTTATTAGCAATTCCAATTTTTAATAAAACCCTTCCCTACCCTCAAAATGAAGCTTTTTGCCATTTTATAACAATTAAAAATATTTAAAAAAATGTTAATAATGCAATATCATAACGGATGATACCACAAACCAAGTTTTTACCAGCGGGAAGCTGCGATTAGCTGTATATGAACTTCCGATCGAAATCAAAAGTGCATATATAGTTAAAAGTTTTGAATGAAAATGACGTGATTTCTGGTTTCTATCGGAATTGACATCATTTTCATTCAAATCTTTTTCACTCAAAGTTAATAGATGACCAACACGACTCTATTGTGAAAAGAAAAGTGTAATGTACAGAAGCAAGCCACTACTAATTTGAGGTTGAGAGTATATATTGTAAATTAAAAATATCGTTAAAAATTACAGCTCGGCATTGTGAGGATGTCACAATAAATTGCTCGTATTTCATTTTATATTTCCTAGTATAATTGTGAGGCTCTGGACAGGACCGAGCGTTTACTAAAATTCGAGTCAAAATACTTTTTGATAGAAAAAAAAGAAACATAGAAATATATTTTATATGAAAAACGCGATGCAAACATATAAAGAATAGAACAATGTCTTAAGATTTACCATCTCTGGTTGGGAGCAAATTAAACTTTGATTTTGCCTCTTTATAGCAAGCCTATTATGGGTTCGGCCAGGCCGACAATGGGGAGGCTGGTTGGTGAAAGACGGGGCGCGACATATTTAAACGGACCACCTCCAAAAAAAAATTCTGGGGATTTTTCGACCCGTCCGGTTTTATTACTTCTAAATTACTGATAAGATTAAATACATTCCGCATATAGTTACTGTACTGTTCAGACCATAATTCTGACGACTGGTCCTGACAGTACTGGTCTAGTTGAATACGTTACTCAATTACGAGACCGCGTAACGCGATGTTCGATTAACGCTATTTCTCCGTAAAGAGACATTGATTTACATATAAAAAATTGTCATCACGTCATATCCTAAGCTTCTCTGACTGTCGCAGCAAACGCAAGTGTAGTTAGTGTACAAGAATATATCGTCACAAGTTTGTATTGTTAAAAATGTACAGTCATGTTTATCACTTGCTATTGTTAATACAATTGTTTTAATTGTTCTTGTGAGTTCTAGCATACTTTATAAAAAAAGCCAATTATAGTCAATTGACAAACGGTCCGTTAAAATTTACCCACCAAATAATATGGTTACCAACAAGTACGTTTAAATTTATAATTTTTAACATTTATTAATGTTTAATATCAAAAGAATCTTTGTTTATCTATTAAAATGTCTGAATGAGATCAACATAAACAACTAGCAACATTAGACTTACACCTTTAAATTACAATATTTTACGCACAATCTAAAGTTTTTACAATTATTTAATCTTTTGGTGGATTATTTAGGTTTTCTTGGTTCGAGCTTGGTTCTCTTAAATTGTTTACAATAATTACAGGAAAATAATTAATAAAATTGAAAAATGTCTTTCCCTCGGACAGAAACGACTTCATAAACAATAATATAATACATTATACAAGCGCAATAGAACTACAAGCGAGTTCCCACGTTTTAATAATATATTGTAGTACAGTAGAGCGTCGATAAGTGGAACAAATTGGGGACTGGGGTCCTTCCAGTTAATGATTTGTTCCAGTTTCCGACATTGTACGAAAAAATACATTAACCTGTCCGATGTTCAAATTTTTCTCCGTTGCGTATCGCTTCCTGTTGAATTTTTCTCCGTTGCGTGTCGCTTCGTGTTGAATTTTCGTCGATTTTAAGCCTAACAAAAATTTTTATAATAATCATCGAGGCTATCGTATCGTTAAAAATTATTTCTGCATTTTGTACAAACAAACTAAATATATTAAAGAATAATAACACGAAGCACTCAGCAAATCATAGATATACATACACTTAACACCTTATTCTTGCCGAGAAATATAAATTTATTTAATTCAAACAAACGTTTTCAGCCTGATTTACAGGCCATCATCAGGTTTAGAATACATTCGAATTAAATTCTATCCTTGGAACACAAAATTCAAATTCAAATAAAATACATTTAAACAGAATATAAATAGCCAACATAAATACAAATAAAACTAAAACATAAAATACACATAAACATGCAACAAATGAATATATAAGTATTAATAAATGCAATACTAAGACATTCAATAAAACTGTTACAACGATTGGTTAGAGCCCTTATTAAACTTCTTAACCATGAACTTCCATGCAGAGGGAAGACTTTCTGCGTCCCTCGCATTTAGACAGCCTTCTTGCAATCTACTCCTATAAATCTGCAACTTCTCTGCCGTCAATGCCAAAGATGGAGAAGATAAAGGATTTATGATGGTCGCCTCATTCCATTTAACTATAGCTCCTGGCGCTTGTGCCATTTGGGACAAAATTGTTGCATTAGACCCCTTTCTGATATTATAACTATGCTCCTTGATTCTAAGCCCTAAACTTCTAGTGGTTACTCCAATATAGTCTTTTTTAACGTCCAATTGCCATGTTCTCATACGGAATTTTAGTGCAATTCTGGGAATAGTTAAGAAATATCGAAGTCAACATCAAGAAAAAGTTTTTTAAAAATGCTCCCAATAGAAGCGTAAAATTTACGTATAGCGAAAGTATGAATGCGGTCATGAAGGAGATTGCACACAGAAAAGGTTCGAGAATGCTTTTAAAAAGGGCGCCTAATTTATACAAAATCCTCAGAAATGATAAAGATGATATAAAATCGGAAGAGAAAGCAGGAGTTTATAAAATTCCGTATGAGAACATGCAATTGGACGTTAAAAAAGACTATATTGGAGTAACCACTAGAAGTTTAGGGCTTAGAATCAAGGAGCATAGTTATAATATCAGAAAGGGGTCTAATGCAACAATTTTGTCCCAAATGGCACAAGCGCCAGGAGCTATAGTTAAATGGAATGAGGCGACCATCATAAATCCTTTATCTTCTCCATCTTTGGCATTGACGGCAGAGAAGTTGCAGATTTATAGGAGTAGATTGCAAGAAGGCTGTCTAAATGCGAGGGACGCAGAAAGTCTTCCCTCTGCATGGAAGTTCATGGTTAAGAAGTTTAATAAGGGCTCTAACCAATCGTTGTAACAGTTTTATTGAATGTCTTAGTATTGCATTTATTAATACTTATATATTCATTTGTTGCATGTTTATGTGTATTTTATGTTTTAGTTTTATTTGTATTTATGTTGGCTATTTATATTCTGTTTAAATGTATTTTATTTGAATTTGAATTTTGTGTTCCAAGGATAGAATTTAATTCGAATGTATTCTAAACCTGATGATGGCCTGTAAATCAGGCTGAAAACGTTTGTTTGAATTAAATAAATTTATATTTCTCGGCAAGAATAAGGTGTTAAGTGTATGTATATATATTAAGATATAAAAACATGAAAATTATACTTTAGAAGTAAATTTAGTATCAAAAACATTCGATTCAGCACGACAGTCCGACTGAAAATCGTTCCATTTTCCGGCCATTCCACTTACCGACGTTCCACTTATCGACGCTCTACTGTATTTTTATTTCGTATATTTGCGTGTGTTTCAATTTTACACGTTGTAAAAGGCAACCGAATCTTAATTTATACAATTTTATAATTTACATCTTTGTATTTGTGTTCCAATTATTTAAATATGTTGAAATTAGTTTTGCGCATTTCATTTTAAAACGTTGTTGACCTGAGGCAGATCTTGTGTAAGGTCAAAAACGTTTGTAGAAATTTACATTCAAATTATTTACTGGATTGTAAGGGTTTCGTTTATTGAACTTATTGAAAAGTTACAATAACAAAATGCAGCAAAGAGTTGCTTAACTTGTAGCCTGGAAGATTTCTAGTTCGTTTTCGAGATGCTTTGCAGTACTTCTTTTGTTCTCTAGTATTTTTGATTTGTCTACCTCGACTGCTTTAATAGAAACATCATAGCCCAATAATTCGACAGTTCGTTTGTCTTTAATAATCAGGTTTGAAAAAAAACTTCATACTTGCAGACTTCGTACTCGTTTGTATCCTTGCCCAATTTGCACAACTTGGCATTACGCAGTTATTGAAGCCACTGGGCATGGTTAAAAATTAAGACAGCGTAAGCAGGGCCGGATTTACCAATCCAGGGGCCCTGGGCACAAATTCGGTGGGGGTCCCCCCTTTAAGAGTAGGCAAATTTGATGATTTAGAAAATTTACACAAAATACTGTACTTTCAATTAGATTTGAACTAGGAAGTTGTAAATTTCATTTAAAAATAAGGTTATTGTAAACATACATATATTCTATTGTGTAAAACTAATTATTTTAATTTAACTGAAAAATACCCATGTGAAAGTTTTTCCCGAAATTTTCCGATGTTTCATAGGTTTTTTCCCGGGTTTGGTTTTCTCTGCCTGTTGCCCTCAAGATTAGGCCACACTAAGCTGTCGCGGTAATAGAAAAAAATTATGTTTAAACATAATCTTTTTTTTAGTTTTGTGGGGGCCCTGGGCACAGGTTCCAAATGCCCTTATGTAAATCCGGCCCTGAGCGTAAGCACACTTATTCCAGATATTACTGGTAAAGAATTTTGAGAGTCTTGCCTCAAATATGCTATGTATTGATTATTGACCATTTGTGACGTGCCATAACGAAAAAAAAAATTAAAAAACTGATAAGTAGGTTTAAAATTAATAAATACAAATTTATTCTGACAGTTTATGAGTTAATTATACTTTCTATTTGAAAAATGTTCTGAACCTTAACAAGAAATAAGAAAAAAGTGAATTTTTAAGAAATTTGCGAGATTTCCAGGGTTAAAAAAACAACCGGGATCCCGTTTGAGAAACCCTAGTGGTGTCATCTGTTATAATATTGTATTAAGATTAATTAAAAGTATAAAAAATTTTAATATTATAAAATAGAAAAAGCTTAATTTTGAGGGTATGAATGGGTTTTATTATAAAATTGTAAATGCTAATAACCAGTAAAATCGTCATTACTTCATGCTGCTCAGTAAATGAAATCTGGTAGTGGTGTCTTCACTTTTCTGTTGTGGACTACCTGGAATCAAGTGGCGAAACATTTATTAATCGATTAAATTAAAGAAAAAGGAGTTGATAGTCATTTTACCGTTGATTCGTCGTTGTCTCAGTAGGCTACTACTTCTTCGATGAATGAAGTCTTTATTCTTTCCCTCAAACAATAAATAATCCATCAAAACTCTGCCTCTCTATAGTAAGTCTATGGGATACCTTTCTGCCGTTATTAATTGGTTTTTACAGTCCTTGTTTAAACATTTTATAAACTCATATTGGTATTTTCTATAACGAGACATGCTAGAACAACGAAACAGCATTATTTCTGACAATTCTGTTTGATTTCTCCCCCTATTTAAAGTCATGTCTTTGAGTTATAACATAAACAATTGTTAAAAATTTGCATTTTCTTCGAATTTTAGCTCTACTTTTGATCATTTTCATGTTAAATGGCTTTATTTCGACCAGAAAGTGTCTTATCAAAAACGTGCAGTCGTAAATTTTCCCGGAAAACACACCACTTCCGGTTTTTACTTGAGATGTAATTCTAATTTTGCCAGTAGCAAGTTGGCGTATGACAGTGGTTCCCAAACTTTTTTTTTTTATTTTCGACGCCCTATATGAAAATCTATCAAGTACGATTTGCAAATTAGCGAAATAGCCAATATTTTTAGTGGGATGGATGAGCCTGTTGATCACTGCACATTTTCTGAAATGTTGGGATCAAACTGGACACAGCTACTCTAATTTTCTTCTCCACATTGATTTTTGTGCAATGCTTAGTTTTTATCACGGCTACAAACTCAGCTTCGCACAAACGAGAAGCCGCAAATGGAATTGCTTCTCTGAGCTTTACCACTCAGAAGGGATATTCATCTTTCACGATATCCGAAATTCAGTTAATTCCATGCTGCTAAATTTTGTTTTCAACGTATTGTCGTAAGACAAACTCAATAAGATTCTCTTCTTCTGCAGCAGTAAACTGAAATGGAGGACTGGCATCTTGAATCCATGCACATTTATCGATCATTTTGAAAATATTTCTGAAACCAGGTGATGTGATAAACGTTCTTTAAAACTAGATTTCATACCTCCAGAAAAATCAATTCCATTAGAGGTCAAAAACTGTTGTAACAAGGGAAATCATTCTTTTCCTCCGTCTTTATTTCACTTTTCCATAGTTTTAATTTAATTTTTTTTTTTAATATAGAAGCTGACATTTTCTCTATCCACTTTAAAAGTTGCATGTTGTTTCCATTCAGAGCATTCAGTTTTTCAAAAAGGAAATTATGTATAAGTTCTGGAAAGTTTAAAGATATTTGTAAATACTGTTTACTTAAGTAGGAAGCAATGCAATGTCAGCCATCTTGGAAAATAGCAGGATTCGTCGTTAGACCTGTCATAGTTTGCTGTGATGTAACACAGCCAAGAAAGTAATAATAGTAATATCTATTCACATATAATCCTGACTTTCTTAGTGCCCAAAAGGCACAAAGGGCCAAAAATAAAAATATTTTTCATTTTTATTTGCGGCTGGTTGTTAACAAAGCCTCTTCTCTATGGCTTACAATTTTGTAAGCCAAAGAGAAAAGGCTTTGGTAACATTGTGACTCAAATACTTCAATTTCATCGATCAATATCGATTCAACTTTGCCATTTTCCATCAATTGCGAATAGGAATCCAAAAATATAAGAAAAAATGTTGCTCCATGACTTGTTTTCGATATACAAGATCACAACACGAGCTTGTGGGACAATGCAACATCGAACTGATTCGGGAGACGTTGCAAGGTCACTAGCAAGTCTTCTATGAGCTTAAAGAATTAAGTTTGTTCTTAAAATTTGAAGGGCTGACTTCGATAAAACTTTGCCAGTTTTCATTAATTGCCACGAAGAATCCAAAAATGCAATAAAAGTAAGGGTCCATGATTTCGTTTTCGATATACAATTGGATCAAGGTCACAACATCCTTTCTGGCACAGTCTTAATTGTATTGTGATACGACAAAGTCGCGCGATGACCTAGTATTCTTCACATAGGGTGGGTGAAATGTAACTAGGTATTGAGAAATTGCAACACTTCTTAATAATAATACAATCGTAACAAAATCTTGCGATTCTGGTGTGGACAGTGACCAAGACGCTTCATGCACGGCGATAAAAATATGGTTGACAATACACTATAGTATGTACTGTACTTTTATATTGTACTTAGAAACCAACTCAGTGTAGAATTATTAATTACTTATCAATGTATCATACATTGTTATATACGGATTTTAATACTTGTTTCCAACAACTTCTTAATAATAATTATTTAAAAAATTACATATTAATATCGACTGAATTAAATAATTTATATAATCATTTACTTATCAGCCACGGTAAATTCATACAGATAAAGAAAATTGTAATATTAAACCAATTCATAAAATCATTGTAATGAGACGATTTCACGAGGTCCACTTAAGGATTGTGTCTATAATAGCGTGAACTAAATTTAAACAATGCTAATAGCACAATAATCATTAAGGCAATCACTCCAATCATTGTAGTGTTTCCTCCTCTATGAAAGAAACTGCCAAACGTCTGATATGGAACCCTAAAAACATTCCTTTTGTTTTTCTGAATGAAACAAATACAAACATACATATTTATTTAATAAATTACTTAAATTTTTATTATATATTTTTACATGGTCATCCAAATTAGATGATAAATTTATAATTCATTATTTTATTTAGTTTGAAAATTTTGCTTTGTTTAAATCATGAAAAATAAGTCTTTGCAGTCGTAGTTTAACTCAATGCATTTTGTTGTAGAAGTGAATTTAACAAAGACAGGTCAACCCTTAACATTTATCTCAAGTACCGAATATTTTTTCCTGTTAAAAAGGCTTTCTTTTTATTCAAGTTCAGTTTTGGACAGGTTTTTTTATTGTATTATGAACAAAATGCATCTGAAACAAAGTCTTAAATCCTTTTATGTTTATTGATAACTTCACTTACAAATCTTGTGAATATTTATCACATTAAAAATATAATTTATCTAGCATAATTTTGAAAATAACCTTCATTCAAAAATAGTTATATTGCCTTATTTGTTGCTGCCACTCTTGTTCCTTCATGAAACGCACATATTAAGAAAGTACTTAAACGTCTTTTTTCAACTTTAACAACAAATTTAATATATAAAATAATTATATATAATATATACTATGCATTTTTTTATGTATGCAGAAAATTCATAGAATTTAATAACTTCAAACACCTAAAATATAAATGCTGGCTTTACATTATAGAAAAAAATTTTGTAGACAATTATTTACAATAAATACATCAGAATTTAATAATATAATTTCTTTAAAAGATACTTAAGATTTGGTTATATTCTTGCATTTGTGAAGAACATAGTTACAATGTTTGGTCATTCTTAAAGCAATAAATGGATACGCATAAAAGTGTTCTATTTAATTTTCAGCAACTTGAAAAAATATTGCTATTTTTACATCGAAATCTTGGAATTTGAATAATTACAAAAAATCCAAGCTTCCTATAAGAAAAATATCTCAGTGAACCATATACGCACACACGTTAAGTTCTTTGACTGTTATCATCTTTAAACTGATGAATTCTATAACAAAATATAATCTACAAATATAAGAACACACACAAACACACAAGGCACATGAAATTGTATGCAATAACAATTTAAATGTACATTTGTAAAAGGAAGGTTGTCAGCAGCTAAAGCTTTTATAATGCATATCAGAATGTGCATTAGCAATTTAACTGAGTTAAATAAAGGCAGAAACTTAAAAATAATACATAGCTATGGAAAGATTATTATCATAATGGTCTCAATGGTTTACAACTTACTGGAATGAAACATTAAATCATATCTAACGTGAATAAAATAATAAGTGTAAAGTTAACAAAGTTAATTATGTGTTTGTCATCTTAATTCATTGAATACACACTTGCAAGACAACATAATTTATAAATAGTTATAAATAAATAGATAAAAATTTTACTGGCTATTCATTTATTCTGTTATGGATAAAAGAAATATATCCTAGAATTGCGAGACAACTGGAAAAAATTCTTGCTATTAAAGTTAATATTTTTCCATTCCAACACAGTTTAAGTATTAAACTGGTACAGTCTAACTTGGTTATAACGTCATCGGATGTAACGACAACCCTAATGTAACCTCAAATTTTTATCGGTCCCACGACTTTACTATACTAGATAATGTTAAAAAACCCACTTGTAACGACATAAAACACTGTTTTAACGTCATATTATTTGAAGCACTCCCAAATTTACAAAATTAGATTAGAAATTTTATTTCACAAAGAAAATACTACGTGTTTAGTCCTAGGGTCTAGAACGACTGTGGGTGGTACTCTCACCACCTGACTTGGTGGGGTGAGGTTTGCTACTTTTAACGACGTGATGATCGGTTATTATGTACTCATTTTCAGATTACTTTATGCTAAATTGTTAAATATTCAATTATTTTTAATATAACATATTACATTAAATAGTTTATAAAGAAATAATTAAATTATTTTTAATTGGCATACATTAGTTAAAGCAGGGATGAGCAACAGGCGGCCCGTTAAACATGTTTATGCGACCCACCAAGCATTTCTAAAATTGAATTTATTTTATCGACTTTCTCCCATCAATATATTGTTATAAAATTAATTATAATAAAATGGTAGTACATACTAAACCGAAACAATTTTTTGTGACGAGTTACTCACTTGTCGGCAACTTGTTCAAACATGCAATACGAACGCGCCGCGTCTGTGCTTGTTTGTGTTTGCTTCTGTCACACAATCAGTCAGACTGGTAAGCTGTTAACTAGCAATTTTAGCAATTCTTGTGTTTCTTGAAAGGCGTGAGTACAATATTATTGTCAAAAAGGTAATATTAGAGTTTTTTTTAATTCAAAATTAAGTTTTCCTGCAAATTTTTTTAACTTTCAAATTTTTACTCCATAATAGCATGTCGGAAAAGCAAACAAAAAAACGGAAGGTTGCGGATGAGCACAGGCATTTCCAAGAAAAGTGGAAATTTGATTATTTTTTCACTTTCGTCAAAGATAAAGCTGTATGCTTAATATGCTCAGAGACTGTGTCGACATTAAAAGAATATAACATAAAAAGGCATTACGATACAAAACATGAACAACAATATAAAAACTTAACAGGACAACTCCGGATAGATAAGTTTAATCAAATGGAGAAAAACTTGGGAAACCAACAGGCCATTTTCAAAAATCAAGCCTTTTTATCAAACACGGCAGTAAAGGCTAGTTTTGTTGTCAGTCAAATACTGGCAAAAAAAATGAAACCCTTTGCGGATGGAGAGATGATAAAAGAATGTCTGACTGCTGTTGCAGAAATAGCATTTCCTGGTAAAATAAATATTATTTCAAACATCAGTTTATCAAGATTGACCATTGCAAGGAGAATTGAAGACTTGTCCGATAACATAGCAACAACGCTTCGTGAACGCATTGCAAAATTCGAATACTGTTCTTTGGCACTTGATGAGAGTTGCGATATTAGCGATACAGCACGACTGGCTATATTTTTACGTGGTATTGACACACAATTTAATATTACCGAAAAATTGTGTTCACTGATTCCAATGCAAGGGACTACAACCGGCAAAAACGTGTACGCTGAACTAAATTCTGTGTTGGAAAATTTTTCAATTTCATTAGAAAAGATTATTGGTATATCGACAGATGGAGCACGAGCAATGTCAAGCATGGAGGTAGGAGTATCGGGAAGGCTATTTCAAGACATTAAGAGGTCACAGGAAGGGAAATATTCGTTAACCACTGCATAATTCACCAGGAAAATTTGTGCACGAAAAGATTGAATTTGCCAAATGTCACAGTACCAATAATTAAACTAATCAATTTTATAAAGTCGCGCGCATTAAATCACCGTGAATTTAAAGAATTCCTGAAAGATTTAGAAACTGAATATGGCGACGTGGTTTTTAATACCGAAGTACGTTGGCTTAGTAGAGGTGCAATGCTAAAAAGAGTATACAACTTAAAAAGCGAAATACAATTGTTTTTGGATATGAAGGAATATGCCTTTCCTCATTTTGGTAATAAAGAATGGATGTGCAATTTTGGGTTTCTTATCGACATGACTCAGCATCTCAATGATCTTAATGTGGAACTTCAAGGCAAAGGACAGTTTATTCACAATTTGTATGATAAAATTCAGGGCTTTGAGCGCAAATTAAAATTGTGGAAACAGCATCTTTTGCAGAATAATGTGTCTCACTTTCCACATTTAGAAAAAGAAAACGTTACTACTTCTCAAAAATACGCACAATATATAGACATTTTAATCAACGAATTTCAATTACGATTCCAAATGTTCAAAGCTGAGAAGACAGTGGTTTCCATGAAAATGCTTTCCTCGCCATTTAATATCGATGTGGATACAGTTCCCGAAGACTTTCAAATGGAAGTGATTTTCATGCAGAATAATACCGATTTAAAAAATGTATTTTTCTCAGCAAACATCAAAAATTTTTATAAATCTTATGTGAGCCCTGAGAAATTTCCGCTTTTGACGAAAAATGCAAAGCAAATGATGTCTGTGTTCGGAAGTACGTATGTTTGCGAACAATTATTTTAAACCATGAAATTAATCAAAAATGACCACCGGTCAAGACTGAGTGATGCACGATTAGAAAGCTGCGTACGTGTAGCTACCTCATCAATTCCGGCTGATATTGATCAGCTTGTATCGAAAAAACAGTGCCAAATTTCTCATTAAAAATTTCAAGTAAATTCGTTTTTCTGTTCTTTTCTTGTTTGTTTTTATTTTGCATTAAAATTTGTATATGAAATCTTTACTTTTTTTAAATTTTATGTTTTTTTATTTTAATGTTTATTATAAATAAAGTTTTGTAAATTATTAATAAGTGTTACTTTATGTGCAGCCCGCCAATAATTTTTAGAATTTAAATTGGCCGGTTGATTAAAAAGGTTGCTCACCCCTGGTTTAAGCTTTTGTTGCCTTTTGATTCGACATTATTCTCAAAACCGGAAGTTCCTCCATTATTGAAATTTATGACAAATAGAAATTTCTTATAAAAGGTAATTTTTGAAATTTTTAATTACATCGATGTAAACTTAAATATAATAATGGAAATAAAATTGATTTAAACATGTAGTTTGCATTTTTATACATATGATAATAAATTTATTATGATAATATTAGACTTCGCAGATAATGACACTCGGTTATAACGTCAAAAAATTGCCGGTCCCACGGACGACGTTATAAACAAGTTGGACTGTAATTCATTTCAGAAAATACAAATATTCAAGTGAAATTTATTTCACTGTTTAAAGAAGTGCTATTTAATTCCTTCAATTAAAGACTAGAAGTTTAAAAGCGATTAAAAATAAAATAATAAAAAATAATCTACTAGAAAATAGTAAATTTTAACTAAACCATTTCAATTCATTTGATATGATTCAATTTCAAATCTAATGAAATGAAACATTACAGTATTATTCAAATATATTTAAATATTTATACACGTCTTAAAATTTAATCTCTCACTTTCCAATAAATGGCAATTTCATTTACATTCTATATAAAAATATACATCATACTTCAGGTATACGAATTTTCAAGGATTGTTAAGAATTTTTGTGTGTATTCTGATGTTGATGCAAGTGTCCCAACTGTTTAAACCTTTTATTACATGTGTTACAACTGTAGGGTTTTTCACCAGTGTGAATTCTGTAATGAATTTTTAAACTGTTACGATAGAGGAACCTTTTTTCACAGATATCACATTTATGTGGTTTTTCACCCGTATGTATCTTTCGGTGGGCATATAAATTTGATTTGTTTGAAAATGCTTTATTACAGTAATTACAAGAGAATGGTTTCTCTCCCGTATGTAAAATTTCGTGGGTTTTCTTATCTGTGCTCGTTTTGAATTTCTTTGAACATGTACCACAACTGTAAGGCGATTCATTTGTATGCATTCTCCTATGTAACTGTAAATGACTTTTGGTTCGAAATTTCTTTTTACAAAAGTCACAGGTGTGGGGCTTCTGTTCTGCGTGTATCATAAGATGTTTTTTAAGATTTCCCTTTTGAGAAAAAAACTTGTTGCATATTTTACACAAAAAAGGTTTACTTCCAAGATGCATTTTTTCATGTTTCCTGCAGTTACCACCTTGTGTAAAAGCTTTTCCACATGTTTTACAGACATATGGTCTCTCACCTGTATGAACTCTTATGTGCATCTTCAAATCGGCAAGTCTTATGAATTTCTTATTACACGTATTACAGATGTGGGAATCAAGGCATTGTTCGGAAGGCTTTGTTTGTTCAGCAGATTCATTATCAACAGGCACTTGATCTTCTGATTGACTTTTTGAAGTACTAGGATTTTCTTCTATTTGATTACAATCATTGGTTGCATTGTGATTTTGTTCTCTTTTCTTTGATATTTTCTTTCTAGCTTTATTCCATGTTTTTGCATTATTATCATTATTATCTGAAAATAAAATCATATAATTTTATATAAAAAAAACTAACAACAAAACACTAAAAGCATAATATATTTATATTACATAGATAAATTTTGGATAATACAGGGAAACTTCCATTAACAGACACTCTTGAACAGTAGAACCTCTACTTAACAGACATTTTTACAATCACTAGACCCTTCAAATAGGATATCTATTATATTCACCTCTAAATAACAGACAGTGTCATCCATAACCAATCTTACAAAAACTAAGTCCCACCTTCACTATTCTGAAAAAATTAATTACCTATGAAATACTTTAAAACTAAAAGAATCGGTTCAAATACTCAATCAGAGAACGAATTTTCATGGCAGCTTTCAAATAAAGATGCTGTAACCACGGTTGGACTTCACCTGGATCACTGAATAAGTAAGAGACAAGAAAATGAACATACGAGCATTAACTATGTACAGTACAAATATCACTATAAATACTAGCACTTTCCACGAAACTATTTCCATCTTCATCAGGCAGGTAATAACGGTTAAAATCCTTTTTCGAACCAAAAAAATTTTTTGAAATGAACTAATGGCATTAAAGCTTTGGAACAAGACAAATGATGGAACTGAACGTAAAGAAATTTAAACATATGCACGTGGTGACGAAGCACATGCGCTATAAAATACTGAGACGTGGAGCTGGAGGGAATGCCTTAATCTGTTATATAAGTTGACCCACAAAGCAGGTAAATCAAACGTGGGAGTGTTGCACGGATTTAGTGCAGCAGTAAGAAAGGCCTCCCAAATAAACACGATGCTCCTGTTATTACAATGCCTGAGCATTAGCACCTGGTCCCACAGCAGGGTGTATAAGTGCTGCAATGCCATTCTTGCTAGCTTGGTATCACACTTGCCTGCACTGATGGAAAGTTGGTGTTCGGAAATACGACAAGTCAACATTCTAGTTGTCGCACCAACGTAGTGGGTGTGAATACCGAATGCAGTATTTTCCATTGGGATAGAGTAAACTCCAGACCTCTCTAGTATGGAAGTAGCATCCCTGTCATTGCACAGTAACCTCCTAAGATTTGGCCGTGGGGAGACTGGAAGAAAAAGCATGTGTTGCCTAAAATACGGCAAACACTAATGGTGACTTGGCCACAGAATGGTAATGCGGGAATGACTACCATGCATTTCTTTGGAACATGTAAAGCTGTGGCGGGAAAAAGCAATCTTTTGACCTTGTTTAAGATGTACCTATACTTAGAATTGGTGTACCCCGCCGCATTTACTGCTGAACGAATGGCATTAAGTTCAATGTTGATAGCAGTTTGATGGGAAGAAAACAGAAAGGCCCTTCTAATTAAAGGGGCAATAGCTGCATTGATGTAATGCTGTGGCTGGTATGCTGTAGCAGGGATTAAAGGGGGTATGCAGCTGAATTTATGGAACACGGAGTACGATATAGCTCCCTGGGATTTGGAGATGTTTAGATCTAAAAATGCAATAACTCCTTCATTTTCTTTTTCCCAGGTAAAGCTGATGGTAAAATAAATCTTCGCGAGTAATCTTTTGAGGACAAGGAAATCCTCCTCCATGTCCTGCCAAGCTACGAAAATATCGTCCACGTATCTGAGGTATAACAATGGGTATGCTATCGTGAGGGGGAAATTGAAGAGCCTTTGCTCAACATGCCTCATGAGTAACTCCGCCAATACAGCAGAAAGCGGTGAGCCCATGGGGACCCCTTGTTTCTGTAGGTATATTTTCCCATTAAACCGAAAATAATTGTTTTCGGTAATAAAAAGCAAGGCATTGCGCATCTCTAAGACCTGCTGCGCTGTAAAGCACTCGTTGACAAGAAGAGTATTTGCAAGCATAACAGCCTCAAACTGAGGAACCGAGGAGTAGAGAGCAACAACATCCAACTTGTAGAAACTACACTCATTACAGGATAAGTTACCCAAGACCGAAGATATTGATGCTTTAGCCTCAATGAAGGAAGATGTAACTAGGGATTGCAATCCAGCAGTGTTTTCAATCCAACTGGATTTTTGCTGGATTGAAATCATTCCAGCTGGATCCAGCGCAGATGTATTTTTGGTGCAATAAAGTGTTATATATCTATCTATCCAGCAATTTATGGTTTTTTTTTAAAGAAATAAAACATTTTTTTTAAAATACTTAAGAAGCTTTTATTATTTAGACTGGTCACTATCAATCAGTAAAACTTCTTACACATTTAGGAAGTGAACTTAACTTTGGTTCAGTTTAACACTTGAGATAGAGATAATTTACTTTAAATGTTTAGTTAGATTATAATTATAATGTAATCTTTAAGTTAAATAGTAGAAAAGGTAATTCTACTAATTAATTTATATTAATATATTATAATAATGTAAGGAAGGATAATCAGTGGCTATCAGTCTTACCAGTTTTCTTATATATGCTCTACATATCAGTCTGTAGTTATTTAGTATATAAAAGCTATGTACTGGAAATAGACTAAGTTAAATGAACTACATCTTTATCAATCCAGCAAAATTTAATAAAATAATAAGGTTTGCAATCGTTTTTAACGATCTTCTTCGGTTACAAAAAAATAGAACATAAAATGTGTTTGGAATAAATATAAAAATTAACAGAAAACGCCCAAACGGACAAAATATAGATAAATAAACAAAATAAATAGCAGAAAAAAAAAAATATATATATATAAGATATAACAACGAAACCAGCATTGTCCATTAATAATATTAATTAATGTAAAAGGATCTCCACACGGTAGACAATGAGTCTGCATCTCTATGGTTTATGCAACCAGTTGCCATGTGTGCCTTGCAGATTTCCAATCTCTCAAGATGTTTGACTGTTTGCCTATTCGTCGTCGTTTTATAATTGCCGCTTGATCCCATTGGACGTTAACATCCTTCTGTCTTGCGTATGATGCCAGCGCAGTGTTGTCAAGGTTCTTACTGATTGTATATTTGTGCTCTTGAGCCTTTGTTTTAAACAGCGCATCATTGCACCCACATAAACAAGCTTGGAATTGAAACGTTGGTTGTGTAAAGGCACCAAATATATACTCGTTGTTTAATTCCAATCCTCTTTCTTTTTGTCATTTCTTAAAAGTTTGAAAACAGTGGAATTACATCGGTATACAATACGAAAATTATTAGACCTGGCAGTACTTCTATGTATCTTGTTTCAAAATGGGATGGCATTAAGCACTGTTCTTTTTATATTTATTCCAAACACATTTTATGTTCTACAGTTAATGTTGTATTTTTTTTTGTAACTGAGGAAGATCGTTAAAAGAGATTGAATACGTTATTATTTTATTAAATTTTGCTGGATTGATTAAAGTATAGTTTATTTATAAGTAATTTAATTATTAGTGTTAGTAAAGTAGTGAGTAAGTAATTAGTAGCAGTCTAGTAATTAGCAAAGCGGCAATGTGACAACGTAGACTTTTACGCCATTATTTAGAAAGTTAATTGAGTACAGTAGAGCATCGATTATCCGACTCAATTGGGGACTGGGGTTGGTTGGATAACTGAAAAGTATGAAAAAATACATTATTAATTTAGTATAGTGTATTAGGCCTGGTTTAAATACTAGCCTCCCTTTCATGGTCGAGCCAGTGCTGCCAGCTAAAACATGCAAAAATTTAACAAAAATAATATTAAAGTAGCCAAGACATAACCAAATATTGTAGCGCCACATCACTAGCGGACATTTGAATTTGCCGACTAGAATGCGGTTGGTTAATCGGGGGTCAAACAATCGATGCTCTACTGTATTTGCGAATCCGCGGTGCTGGGTCCAGCAGGCCGAAGAATGCGCTGGATCCAGCTGGATTGCTGGATGAGGGATCCAGCAATTGCAATCCCTAGATGTAACCCAGGGGGATGGAGGTGGGAGCCCACTTAGTTGCTTGGCAAGCACCTTTTCAAGGTGGTAGGTTGGATGAGTCCTTTTATTAACCAGCAGCCTCAATGGCCAGCCCTCCTTATGTGTTTTAACCTCAAAAAAGAGCCTAGGGCAAGCTACATTTGATGGAGGATCCACGTGCCCAGGAAGAGTAGAAATACTAGGAAGAGATATTAAGATGCTGAAAATAGAAATGGGGAAGAGAGCAAGTTGTAAAAAGTCGTACAGTACTCTATCTGTTACAGAACCTCAATCTGATTAAGTTATCAATCACAATTTATTGTCTTACATATTAATGTTATTAAACTTCTATCTTATTGTTGGAATTAAGTTTATGGTACAAAGTAACCAAAAACTTTTACAAAGTTATTCATTCATTTGAAGAGAACCATAGTACAGTAGTAATAAAAAAGAAAAACAGTTTCAAGGTTAAAACAACAGCCTTTATTTGGTGAAAGTACAAAGAACATTTTATGAAGGCAATTTGCTGACCACTTTAAAGTGTAGGAAGATATACAGTTTTCTTGCATTTATGATGTAATTTATGATCTTAACTTTGTGGTGGCTAAAGGATGGTTTTTAATAAATCAATTATTGAAAAAAACAAAAATGTTTGAAAAATTACACCAACTCAATAACTGCAAAGTAGACAAATCACTGTATCAATTTTTATTAGTCTCTTAGATCATAAATAATGTTATAAATGCAAGAATACATAATACATTTCTTACCCATTGAAATGAATAACAAATAGTCTTCGTAACCTGACATTTGGACTCTCTCATGGGCTAAACCTTCTGCTCATAGAAACAGTTTCATTTTTATTTTATGTTACTTCCATTCAGGTATACTTTAATTATGAATTATGTATGTTACATATACTTTGTGGTATTTTTGCATTCATAATGCAAATTTGATGTTTATGCATTCTTTATTATATGATTACTGTGTTAAAATACAGTATGGCTGCCAGCTAGTACCCCCAATAGCGAACACCTCTAAAAAGGAAACTTCTCAGTTATTGATGGTGTCCACTATTTGGAGATTATATTATAACTGATAAATTTATCTACAAAAATAAAATTCTGTAAATTACATATTACTGAATAATTTCACTTACTGATCGTTTGCCAATGAAACTCGAGTGCTTCAGACTGTTCATCGTTATACCAAACCAGAAGTTCTGTATTAGGAACAATCTGTTTAGATGTAATATAATATATTTTTTTGTGATTTTCAAATGCTACCACATTCTGTTTTTCTTTATCACATGCAAAATTCACATAGCATAGCCAGTCTGTCAGAGCATTATCCTTTGCAATCACAAAATGAGAAACTGAGCCATTTTTTACTACCTATAAAACAAAAGTGATTTTAATTTTATATGGCATGAATAAAATTTTATATATAATATAAAATTCAAAAAGCAATTTCATTATAAGGCAATGTCAAGATAAAGAAAAATTCTGGAAAATAATAGTGCTATGAATTTTAACTTTAAAAAGACATTTTGCTTTTATTAAATATCTATATGCTGGACTTTTGGACTATGATAAGATAAAAAAAAAAGCTTTAAAACTTATTAAAATTCCAAACTTTCAAAATATTTCTGAAAAACATTTAAATTTTAAATTTGATTTTATTTTATGTGTAAAATGAACATTATTCTGTAGTCTGCTGACTAATGAGGGACAGATGAGGCATATCTGTCCCAACATATGTGGGACCGACTATGAATGACACTGAATAGACACTTCTGTATGCTCAATTTATTATTAATTAATTTAAGTTTTGAAATTTTCATTATAATTAATGAATACAAAATATTCTTTTTCATTCTTGAAATTTACTACTCGGTTAGACAATATAACCTGTCTACACATTCAATCCATAATCAAATTTTTTTAATTAAAATATGAAACTATCAGATTATTTGTCTAAATTAAGTGTAATTTTAACCAATAATAATAAAATAATATTAATAGAGGTGAGGACCACCTACTTCTAGTCAAATTACTTTATAATTAATCTGATAATATTGTAAGGAACTGAGTCCGAACGTTATTTTTATTTTATTATTATTTTTCCATTTTATTATCTTTTGTTTGGGGTTTATGTTTATTTAGGACAAAGGTTCCCCACCACTCTCTTGTTAGTAATGAAAAATGAAGAAAAAACAACTCACAGAGAAATAAGCGCCATAGGAACCATCTTGTGCACTTGCGCTGCCCGGCGGAAGTAACAGTCCGCAGAAAAAAAATGGGGGGGAGTCCCCACAATCACTAGTAGAGAAATACTTGATAAACCGTCTTAAACATCCCAGAAAATTATGATAAATATTTTGTAAACGGTTTATAAGCTTTGTCGGAAACTTAAAGCTGCCAGAACAAAGTTAATGTTAGCAACTAAGTATGTAAATAAGAGGAGTAACCCAGCTCAAGTGTGACGTCACCTCACAGTATAAAACCCGTACGTTAACCGAAGAAGGAGAGGTGATTTCCAAATCGAGGCGACTGTGAGAGCGAGGTTAATTCGAAAGCGAAGTATTTTCTGATAGAAGTCCAGATTGATAATTGGACGATCCAAGGTGCTAAAGAGGAGTTCGAGATTGACGATATCGAAAGGATTGAGAAAATAGTTTCTTCGTATAGTGAGGTGACGGATAGACGTTTAATTAGTAAGAGATTTTGTTCATAGTTGCTAAGTATTTGATTTGTCGAATTTCAAAGGGGAATTACTATTAAGTTAAGCTAAGTTTATTGTCGGGTTGACTTGTTGATTTTCGTTAATAAATTTTGTTTGGAATTATTGATATTTGTACGTAGTACGTTCTAGTTGCTAATTAAATATATTTGAACTTTTGATTTGACTTGATATTTATCGTTGTTATTACTAATTTTTTGGTGCACGCTTAAAAGCCCAGGCCTGGCAAACTAATCTCGAATCCGCGTAAAGTACCCGTTAGGTTAACGGAAGTTTTACCGACCGTAATTATAGTCGGTTTCCTAAGATACTAAAAAAAAAAAATAGTACTTTACAATATGATATTTTGTTTGGCTTTAATATAACCTGTCATTAAATTTCTCTAAATATGTTATGTAAGAAGTTTTTTATAATAAACAGTTGACCATGCAAAATACAACAATATGAAAAAGGAAGCTTCCATTGTTTCAATAACAGATCAATATAAATATTATATATTATAATAATAATATAAATTATTATCATTTATATTATTATTTCAATATGTACAGTATATTGATCTATAGTTCATTATGGTGTTGCATTTTGCTTGGCCAGCAGTGTAAAAATTTTTATTTATTTAAATTTCTACTACTTATTAATCAATTTAATAAGCCATAAATTCAGCGATACAAAAATTCTTATTTAAATATGAAGTTACAATTGATACAAAATCCAAAATAATAAATATACTGGTCAAAACAATTAAGGAAGCAAACACCTAAATAGAGGCTAGTTTCCCACAGAAAATCTTCCAGATTTTGCTCACTAAATCACTTAGGATAAACCATTCTGAATGTCAGGTCTTAATGTTATATAAGGTGCAGTAAAATATACAGTAGTAAGTGAAAAAAACATGCATTTCAACTAAATGCTTATCATATTTTCATTTATTGCACTTGGTACAATACATTAACAATATACATGCATCTTTACAACCAAAATGAATTACTTATTAAACAGCCAAAACTACTGTACAGTACATTTGTGTGGTATGGAGTCAATGAGATTGTCAATGAAGTGTTGGGGAATTCTTTGTCACTACTCAATGAGTACAGTCACATGCTCCTTAATTGTTTTGGCCAATATCATTAAAATTCACAACTTTAGAAGAAGAAATGTTTATTTTGCATTTCATTATTTCTTCTAAATTTTAATAAGAACTTAAAATTTTAATTTTTATTACTTAAAAATAAATACAACAATTATTAAATTACTCATTAACATTCTAATTTGTAAAACTTAATAAATATATTTACCTCCAAATAAAATCCATTATGCTGCGATTCGTTCAATGTTTGTACTATTTCTCCTTCATAAGGTCCATAAACCACTCCTTTTGGAATATCTACATCCGACCAAACTCCGTAACCACTTTGAGAATATTTAATTGAAAGACCATAAGGTAAACTATCTATTGCTGTTTCCAGGAATGACAAATTTTCTTTTAGCTATTTAATATATAATAATTATTAAGAACATTGCCTTAAATGGATATTTAAATTCTTTATTTTTCATAATTTTAGACAATAAAAATATAAAATTAAAACTATTTAACTAACAAAAATTACTTAAAAACTCACGCTTCAATAAGTGTGTTAATTAATGTAAATATTTTAACCTTATTTTAGCAAGTCTACTAATCATTTATTTATCAACAAGAATTAATTATAAGTCAAAGTTCTTTTATTAATCTGATGATAAAATGTAAAAGACCTGTGCTTTAGTAATAAAAAAATAATAGGACCTCTAGGTCATTGTAGAGAGTAATATAATATAGTTATAAAAGAACTTGTAGCCCAGAAAGCATCTACTTTAATCTAAAAAGGGATATAACTGTCTGAAATGCATACTTAATAAATTAATAAATCAGCAAAAAAGTTCTCTTAGTGTCTAGATGAAAATGTTTCCCGAAAGGTGTGATAAGTCCTCAGATTAGAAGCCAATATACAAGCTTAATAACCATTAAAATTCAAAAGAACACAAAGCAAATTTTTTGTCATGATAAAATTTTATATAATTAACTATTTCAAATGATATATTTGAATCTAATGTATTCATTTTAAATTAACTAATACAGTAGAGCATCATTTATCCAAATCAATTGGGGACTGGGGTTGTTCAGATAACCGATTTTTCGCATAACCGATTATGTACAAAAAAATATTTTAACCTATCCGACGTTGAAATTCTTCTCCATTGCGTGTCGCTTCGTGTTGAATTTTCGTCGATTTTAAGCCTAACGAAAATTTTTATAATAATAATCGAGGCTATCGTATCGTTAAAAATTATTTCTTTATTTTGTACAAACAAAATAAATATATTGAAGAATATAAAAACAAAAAAAATTATACTTTAAAAGTTAATCTAGTATCAAAAACGTTCAATTCAGTACGACACAGTCCGACTGGAAAGCTTTCGGTTGACCGACTTTCGGAAAAACGATGCTCTACTGTAATTTAAAAAATTCTAATAAATTTTAAATTGTTGAAAATTCCTAAAATAAAACCTTTTTAATTAAAGATACCAATAGTAATTATCTCCAATATACATAATATATATATATATATTAACATGATTTTATGACTTCCTTCAATGTATTAAAAGTTTGATTAGGTGCACACTCAGTATTTCATCACCATCCTGAGAAGTATTCAATTATTTCAATAATAAAAATATTGATGTATTTCTTAGAAAAGATAAGCAATCAATATTTTAAAAAAAATTTATAAAATAAACCAGATATATAAATTTTTCGTATAATAAATGAACCTTTTTCTAAAATGACAGTATTTTTTTATCTAATATAGAAAATCAATGTGTGTTCCATTTTTACACATTGATTTTCTAGATTCAGACAGTTGTAAAATACAGCTGAAAATGTTGTTAACGCAATTTTTAGGGTCTTTTTAAGTGTTTTTTTAAATGGTTAACCTTTTCAGAATGTTCATTATAGTAATATATTCCCTCAGCACACCGGGTTGTTTAAAAAACAGTACTCACATCAAAACCAATAACCGGTGCGAAAACTTCCAAAAATTAAACGTTTTCGACTCCCCTTCTGGGATCTTCATCAGGCTTATTTATGTTTTCTGTTGGAATCCGGTTTCAACAGAAAACATAAATAAGCCTGACGAAGATCCCAGAAGGGAAGTCGAAAACGTTTAATTTTTCGAAGTTTTCGCACCGGTTATTGATTTTGATGTGAGTATTGTTCATTATAGTTTTGTCCAATCACATTCAGTGATCTAATTCCAATATTTTGTTATTCATGATGCTATCCACAGCTGTGTTAAATTTATAATATTCTTTATAAACACAAAATCAGTTGTGTGTATATATATATATATTAAATAATTGGTGGTAAGAGGAAAAAATACTATTATTTAAAATGATACAGAGCAAATTAATGTAAATCTTAAAAATAGGCAGATGGCATGTAAACTAATCACTCAGATGAAATATTAAAGTTTAATATGACCTCTCCTAGTCCATCATCTTACAGAACCCTAAAAATATCTGCTTTTTTTTTAATTTTTCTGATAACATACTTGATATCTCGTTTTGAATATACCATTTTGTCTTTCTTTAGGAACTACGCGTCTACTCAAACATTTTGTATCAGTGAAGACAACATAGCTTTGTTTTACTTTACAATACTAACATCTATAGATGTAAATAATTTCAGAATTTCCTTTTCCAACTCAAAATGAAGTGGTATTTTAAGATAGCAGATTGTCATTACTCCACTTAATACTGTATCTTTTTACATTCATGTAAAAAGATAGTTTCATTTAGAATTTATTTTATTCAAATATGAGACGTGCTTGTAAATTTGCAAAAATCATTAATTATTCATAATTTGATGAACAGAGATATAATTTAAGAGTAAAGTAGCATGTATACAACATCAGTAAAAAACAGTCCAACCGGACATTTGAAGCATATTCTTTGGACAGTGATGTGCGTGTTCATTTTGATTAAATTCCTTTATTACATAAGGTGACCAACCATCCTCCTTTAGGGAGGACAGTCCTTCTTTTGTAAGGTCTGTCCTCCCTCGAAAAGTGTCCTCCTACATGTCCTCCTTTTCGATATTTGAAAACTAATCTGTAAATCTCCATATTCGATCGATGCTGAGCTGATCTGCGTGCATGATGTGTTTGTATTTGACAGGACGATTCATCAAGGCTCGGTACAGTGTGACGAGATGCAATTATAAGACCAATGCGCTCGCACGAAAGACCTCAAGAGAGTGTGCTGCATGCAAGTGACTTCATTTACTCCTTACAGAAACACAACACGGTACATACACATGCAGTAGAGACTATTATAGTGTATTATCGTTGCAATGAATAAAATGTTTCTTTTATTTATAATATTTTTTCCTTCAATTTATTTGTGTCCCCCTTTTCATTGTAAAAAAGTTGGTCACCTTATTATTACATTGATGTCAGATCCTGCACATTTGTTATATTTAGAAGCTCTTGCGATTTACAAGGCTGTTAAAACCAAAAGGTGGTCAACTTTAGAGAGATAGATACATTCTCTACAGCATGGTGGGCATGTTTCAAACTCCTCTAGAACTTCCATTTTGTGTTTTTAATATTGGTTTTTATTACAATTCAATCTTAAATTTACAGGTTTTAATTTACCTTTGTAACATTATACCATTTGTGCATGAACACTTCAAACTACTTCTTTGTATTTAAATATATTTGACAGCTTGTTCTGTTTTCATTACCAAATACTTGATGATATTCATTAGAAGCAGATGAAAACATTTGTACAAGTAAATAATTTGTATTTCTTTTACTAGTTTTTGTGGTATTTTGTGTGTAGTTTTATTTTGATCTAATGTACAGAGTGTCTAGAATTTAGTGACCAAATTAACATATTTAATAAATTGTAATCTTGAAACCGTGTTGGTAATTGTTTTCGTTACTTGGACAATGTGGAGGAGGGGGAAGATCCTCCCACTCCTCCACAATTTATGACTGTGTTGAACTTTAAGTCTCTATACCCCTCACTGGAGCTCGCCCCAGCTTTATGCACCCTCAGCGACCTTCTCTTTGGAGTTGTTGGGGATCACATCTTGCACCAACAGGTTCTAGAGATGGCCCACCTGTTATGTTACAACTCGTTTTTTATGTTCAATGAAACTGTTTACATGCAAAAAAGAGGGATCTCTATGGGGAATCCAGAAGCTGGGGACTTATGCGAGATGGTCATCAGGAAGTTGGAGCACAAGGTCCTCCCGCAGTATCTTCCTAACATCATTTTATATAAAAGATACATAGACAATATCATCATCCTACGGAAAAATTTACCGGATGTGACAGCATTTATGGAATCGGTTAATGACAACCCCCTATGGCTTAACTAGAAATCGAACAGGCTAACAATACTGAAGTCCACTTCTTGGATCTAAACATCAAAATCAAAGGGTCGACTGTCCATATCTCAGTCTATCGTAAATCAGGTGCTCCCTCCCTTTACATCCCGGTTGGCTCATGCGACCCATTCCAGTACAAGACTGCCGCATTCAACACGTTAATCAGGACGGCGTTTTCTCATTCGGGTGTCCACGCCAGGAGCTCTAACCACCAAATTAGCACACATTAAACACCTAGCATCCATCCATGGGTACCATAAGCTAATCGACAGATTAATTAAGCGTTACCACTGCTCTGTACACAGGTCTGCCTTCCACTCCAGTGATGACAACCCTCTGGAAGATGAAACATGGATCCCCATCGCGTATAATCCGTACATTGCATCATTATATGAGGAGAATGCCAACAAATGCCGCATACAAAGGATGTTTTCCCATCTTGGACATACTCCACAATGGGAAGGATTTCCCCGATCCCAACAGACTCCTGGGCATTTACTTGATACCTCTTAAGGACTACAGGTGTGACAGGAACCTTATTTACATCAGTTCAACCAAATGTTCCTTGGCAATCAGAATATGTGAGCACAGTGCTGACATTCTACATGGGAGGAGCTCTACTGCTCTTGCGGTTTCTGTGGCCGATCCCAACATCAAGCCGGCCTTCAACCAAGCGAGGCTCATCATCACCTTGCCTCACCCCAAGCACCTGAAGTGGTTGGAGGCTACCTCCATTTATAAATCTAGCTGCACCACCACATGCACAAATTATAAATAAGAACTCAATTTGTCTGTTGCATGGCAGGCCCTCATTGACACGGATCTTCAATTGCAGTCTACCCACATCGATTGCGCATGTCCGATCCAACGATTTTACACGAGACGTGGGTTCAATTCTATTTAAATATCCTTGTTCTATTTTCTGCATTCCGTTGCTTATTTTTTTTCATATCGTCCAAAGAAAACCTATTAAGGTTCGAAAACGTTTACAATATTATCCGTCGTTTCACCAACACTGGTAACAGGTTCAGGTATGTGTTGGGTATACATTCATCAGGTTTTGTTTGAACTAGAGACCTGAAGTCTGATCCTCTCCATGTTAGTAAAAAGTAAAGTATTTTTAATTAATATTATATACTAGTGTGTCATATTTATTTGTGTTATATTTAAAATTTAAGTAGATTTATATTACCTGAAAATTTTTATGTTTTGACTGTTCTTCTTCTGATACTTCAGAATTATCTTCCTGAGTTTCTTTCTTTGTAGATTTGTCTAAATATTTAATACAAAAATATTATGGAAATTATTCTTTATAATTCATTCAATGTTACCATATTGATAAAATTATAAAAATATATTTTTCAGCATTTTCTCCAAGATAATATTTTATATAGTTCATCTGCAATGTTAGCTGACTGTTACCACAAACTTCTGTTAATTAATGAAAATAAAACAACACTCATACTATAACACTCGACAGGATATTAATTTGTAGTCTGGTTGTCTTTAAAAAAATTATTTTTATTATTAAAATTAGAGATGGTTGAATATCACTTTTCTTGAATTCAAATATTAACCAGATATTAAATATTTGAATATTTCAAGATCACACATCTTATGCAGAAAAACCATTTATGTAGGAACTTCTTAAACAATTTCTACTGTATTTATCATCATTGTAATATGCACATAAAATGAAAGAAAAGTGTGTGACCATCCTATTAAGATTTTAAAATTAAATAACATAAACTGAAAAACAGTTCTATGTAGGCCTATGTTTTCCTTTCTACTAGTTTAAAACATATTAAATATCTTACATATTTTTAAATTATGAAATAGAAGAGATCATTATGAGAAAATTTAATCAATAACTCTTTGATAAAACATTGCAGTAAAAAGTTGTGAGTGTTAAAGTTGTGTCTGTAATATTGATATTATTATGATGAATTTTTCAATAAAACTCTGTAATTTGAAGAAATTTTGCACATAGTTTGAGAATAATTGAATTTATCTAGCAACCTTTTCTAAAGAAACGCTGCGTGAACATAGAGCATGACATTAGAAGTATTCATAGTATTGAAATTTTTTTTAATCAATGAATATGAAAGTATCAGGATCTTGATATTTGGAGTTTCATCAGTAATTAAAATATTTTTAAGTGGTCAGTGAAAATATTTAACTGGTTGATCAACCGACTAAAATCAACTTATGGAAAATACCAACAATACCTGGCGAGAGATTAAATGTATTTACTATCTCCAAACATGTAAGTTCCAGTGGCATGCAGTGACATTTGATGATAGGGAAGCTGTGCCAGCCCTGGGTAGAATCATTAGCAGCGTTATACAACATTTTGGTGTGTAGCATCCACGCGAGGTTGGTGCTCTGTAAAGTGCATGCGTGAATGCATATAATCTGGCTGCTTTATACAATTCAAACATTTTCGTCATGAAAGCTATCCCATATTCAACAATACACTGCTTCTATTGGGAGTATGCAGATATGAATTTATATTTAAATATACAATAGCAATCTTATCATTTTTTTCACATGTATAGTCATTTGTAATAAGATACATAATGCGGTTATAATAAATTATTAATTTTAATTAATTTATAGTACATTAAAATATGAAAATAATCACACATTATGTATTTATATTTTAGAAAATACAATGGAAGCGATGCTTCCACAGCTTCCATGGACGGCGTGCCACTGGTAAGTTCGACATTTGTTAAAATATCATTTCAAAATTATTCTAAAGTGATTAAAAGATAAATTATTGCATAATTTGAACTATGTGTTTATTGCAAAGCTTGTCAGCTGATACTACACTGAAGTCAAAGGCTCTTTCAATTAATATAAAACTGTTGAAAGTAACTAAAGTCCTATAAACATTTTCTTTTCATTTCACAAGTTTCCTGAAAGCAATATGCACTCTGTAATGCAAGGGAAAACTTTTTCTTAAATATTTTCTGAAATATAATAATTATTATTTTAAAATTCTAATTATACTTTTAAAAGTTATAATTATATTCAAATTTTCAGTTTTCAAACATCAGAATTAGACACCATTTTTTTATGAAATAATAATTAATTTTCTTATTAGAACATTTTAAAATGTATTGCTATTTTAAAAAGCTAATAGGTTATTTTTGAAAAATTTACACACAAAAAATAAATATTGGTTTATTTCAAGTAAAATTTAAATAATATTTATATACGGGTACACCTCACTTTACGACCTACCTGCTTAACGACCACTCGCACTTACGACCAATCGAGTTTCGACCTGCAAATCGGGGAATCCCCTTTCTCAGCTTGAGTGTCAATCGGTGGCGAATGGTGACATGCACACTAAGCGTACTATAATAGTCTTTTTATGAATAAATTTGAAGTTTCTTGCATAGTTTGTATAATTTTACAACGATCCTATATTCCCGGCACAAGCTCCTCTCTTATCGACCAATTCGCTTAATGACATAGTCGTCGGAACGGAACTCAGTTGTAAAGTGAGGAGTACCTGTATTATTAATTTCTATTCCCTGTTCAATGAAATATGCATAGAAGACAATTAACATTTATGTGCATTTCTAACAATTTTTTTCAACTTGCTTTCATATATATTTGCAGATGATAATTTTACTTTATTGACATTTAAACTTAGTGTAACACTTGTAAATATTTTTAGTAATTGTAAACCAATGTGTACATATAAAAACTGAATAGAAAGAATAGAATACAATTTTAATGTTAATAATTTAATAATTTTATATTGTTTAATTTAGTGATTTTGATAACAATATGAACATCTCACCTGAAGTATTTTTCGATTTTACTTCTGTAGTGTACTTCACATATATTTTTTCCAGTAACAGTTTGCAATATTTGGTAATTTTATTTAACTCTTCCATATCATTACAGTTATTTTCTAAATTATTTTCATTCATCTCTATATTAAAACAAAAAAATTGTTTAACATGACTAATATAATTTCATTTCAAAAATTGGTTAATGTTACCCTAGGTATACAAAATGGTGGCTCGTCTCCGATTCCAGCAATCAGAAGACAGGGAACAGTGGGGCCGCACGTTCTAACCTAACATAACCTATTCTAATAAATCATCATAATTATTAGCAACCAAATTATTAGAATAGGTCAGGTTAGATTAGAACAGTGTTACTCAACCTTTTTTTTTTCTCGGGCCACATACACATGATAGCTATTACACGCAGGCCACAACATAACAATTATAATAAAAAAACTTATATAATTTCTCACTCACCCTAGAAATTTAGTGTGCTGTTGATATTGCAAATATTTTTTCACAATTTCATTTAAATTAGGCTTGTAACTGCTGCATGCTCCTCGTAAAATGGCATCCAGGTATGAATCAGTAAGCCGATTTCTATATATCTGTTCTTTGCATATTTCTTTTTTGAGTATGACGTTTCACACAGATACGTTGATGCGAACAACGTAAAATTTGAGCACATTTTTTTACAGAAAGGATAAAAGGAACTTAGCAGTGTGGGCGAAGTGACCGAATCTATTTTTTGCCGCAAAAATTTCAAAATTTATATTTTGACTGCATTATTTACGGGTCACGTCCGGGCCACTCACAGAAGCTCAGTGGGCCACAGGTTGAGTATCGTGGGGTTAGAACATGCACCTCCACTGTTCCCTGTCTTCTGATTGCTGGAATCAAAGACGAGCCACTGTTTTGTATACCTTGGGTAACATTAACCCAAAAATTTATAGAAAATCTAATGTCTTAAAATATTTATATTAACAGAACTTCTAGTAGTATTTTTTATAATAAAATAATAAAAATGAAGTACAGTAATGATAATTACAAGAATTAAATATATGAATAATTGGAACTTCCATTGAATTTCATCTATATAAAACTGTTGAATAATACAATACACAAAAAGTAAATCAGGAGTTCAGTTTGTCTTTGAAAAACTAAATATAAATTAAATTTTATATTTGAGGAGATTCTTTAATAGATTTTTATATTGAAATAAATAACAACTATTGTATCAATTTTTCTTAGTGTGTAAAAAATAATACTGAGCAGTTAATTGCTTTAATGAAGGCAGTACAAGAAATATTGACTAACAACAACATAGGTAAAAATAATAATAATAATTATTGGAGAATGTGGAAGACAAAGACAAAGAAAAATGATTCAGCATTAATTTATAACCTTACATAAAACCTCAGTTGAGTTTTTAACATTTAAAATGTTTAGTGATATCACGTTACAATACAGAAATAATGAGAATTTAAGAAAAACAAATGTCTTTCTGATATTCAAAACACGAAGTATCAAAAATATGAAAATATTTTCAAATAAGAATCGAAATAAATCGAAAAAAATAAAAATCTTGAACAAAATAAAGTATGATTACTTTTATTTGTTGTAAATGACATTAGTAAACCTAAATGAATTAAATATTTCTTTGTTTTTATATTTTAATGTACAAGTCTAAGAAAGGTGATTTAGCAAATACAATATCTCTTATCCTTTCCCACTTTAACATGTTTCTATTTTAATATTAATAAATACATGTCTATATGTTCCCTTGTGAAATAACCCCTTGTTTCTTTGAAAAAGTTTAAATAACCACGAAAATACCTTTATATTTAATATACACGCAAAAATGACTATCTATCTAAGTCCATGACAATTAATTTAACATAGCTTTTGTTTCTTTTTTGTCTAAGCAAAGAACTAATAAGAGTTCTTCGCTTAGGCACCATTTTATTAAAAAAAAATGGCATCAGTCCTCCTGACCAAAATTTAACATACAATAATCTTTCCATTACCAACGAAATTAAACAATAATTGAAAATCAATGAACATCAAAAAATAATGAATAAAAGAATGCCAACTTGAAAAGCTATTCTTTAGAAGCATTTTTTATACTGGATAAGATAAATTTAATAGCCAAAAGGCAGGGAGGAATACCACTATGGCAAGAGTGAATTCAGGTACATTTTCATTTCTAATTACTTTAAATGAAACAGTAAAATTAATGTAATAGGGCTTATCTATATTAAATAAGCTTTTAAACAATGTACAAAATGTAAATGGAATTCATACACTAGTAACTTAATGAAATGAAAATAAACTTTGCATTAGCTACTATGTAAGTTACCGTAAAAGTCTAAGGTCCGATAAATTTTAGAAATTACCAGTACATATCCAGATTTACCGGTACTGACTGGTAAAAGTCCAAAATTACCAATCTGCTTGGGTGAGATAAGTATTGTATTCATATATATGTATTATTTTATAATACACTTAAAAAATATAAATTAAAAAAAACAAAAGTATTATTGTAATAATTGGGCAGTAATTTGAAAAAATTGCAGTCCTAACAATTCCACTGTTGTCCATCTATCTGTCCACATGTCCTTCCTTAATCACAAGAATGGTTTTAGACAGGTATAAGTCAAGACCAGATATGGAAAACATAGGGACAGGTGGCCCCAATTAACTGTACACAAATTTCCTGACTAGACTGGAAGTCACATGATTTCAATTTAAAAGTTTCCCTGAACATAGATGACCAGCACATCTCTGTTGTTATCAGGAAAAGAATGACGTACAGGAACAAAACACTACTAATTTGAGATCAAGAATATATATTTTGAATTAAATAAATTAAGAATATGATTAAAAACTGCAGCTTGGCATTGTGACAATGTCACAGTAAACTTTGTTTTTATTTGATTTCTTAAGATAAATTTGGCATAAAATTTATGTATAAATAAGCAATGTAGACAAATAAGTTGTTCATTATATGATTTTCTGTGTTTACATAAGTCTTGCTTTTAACGCAACAGAATAAGTGACATAATACATAGCAGATTTTACTAACTTTTAACTGAATTAGTGAATAAGAAAACAACAATTCTTACTTAACTAATGTACAATATAACACTGTGTTAAGTAAAGTGAAAGATGCTAAAAATGTGGCCAGTAAAAAATCTATTCACTATAGATGTTTGAACAGGTATGATGTTCTAAATACAGGTATACCTCGAGTTATGTCGTTCTCAATTATACATCGTCTGTCAAAAAAGTATATGGAAAAATAAAAATCAAGTTTGTCATTTTATTCGACTTTACATCCATCCGCCACAAATACTGAAGTCGTAATATCACTAGAAAAGCATTAAAAGCACATAAAATCATATTAAAATATGTACATTTACATTAAATGTTAATATAATCATCATAAATCGTAGAGAACAATACATGAAAACATCTGTGTTTCTGCGTTGTCGTCTTATTTAGCGGTCTTTAAGTGCTCATTATTGGCGTTTTCCACCGTAGTTTTGACTTACGTCATAATTACACAAGTAAATTCGACTTACGTCGCCTCTCCTGGAACCAATTACCAATGTAAGGCAAGGTATCGGAAATGAAAAAAAAACTAACAGCACCAGTATCAGCCAGAAAAGAATAAATTCTTTACTACGTTTGTTTTGATAAACTATTTAACCTGACACATGAAGCCCACTTTACTATTGGCCATCATGTAAGAATTCTGATGACTATGGAACTGAATAAGACAAGTATAAGAATGTTACTATTGAATTTATTGTTACTTATTTAAGATTATGTGACCGCCATCAAAAGAAACAAAACACATTGAAAAAAGATGCTGTAGTAAAACACATCCTACACAACGAAATAAATTCACGTTGCCAGATTGAGTTAATTCATATGCAAGCCAATCGAGACATGTATCGAAGTTCATATTGGTATACCAGGATCATTTGACAAAATTTGTTATTCTCAGAGCATTAAAATTGAAAAGGACTGAGGAAGTTACATATCATCTTTTGGATATTTTCACAACTTTTCTCACACCTAATATCCTTTATTATAATAATGGCAGAGAGTTTTGTAATTAAGTTATACAATGTTTATATGGCATGTGGGCTGATATAAAGATAGTTCAAGAAAACCAATGCACAACCAGTTTCAGGGATCAGTCAAATGTTCTAACCAGGACATTGAAAATACTTCAAAATGGTCTGAAGACTTGAAGTTTGTGCAAGCAATAAAGAATACAGTTTATTATGGATCAAATGTACTGTATACCATATAAAACTATGTTTGATGTTCCAATGAAAATGGGTATTGCCAACTCAGTTGTTCCACAGTTGATTTAGTAAACAACATAGACATTGAAGATGATTTTGAAAAAATGTTAAAGACTGGAAATAGAGTACAAGTTAGAAAGTACAATTGGAGTAGAGAACAAAGTTTCAGGAAGTCAGCAAAAAAATATAGTTAGAGCAGACAAAGCAGCAGGAATGCATCATTTCGCATTATTTAAAACTCAGACAGCAGATTCATTGTTATCTGTTGAGAGTGGTGATGTGACTCCGACAACTAATATCAGGGCCAAAAAAGGTCTTAAAATGCAAACGCAAGAGAAAAAATGAAGACAGCCTCTTGTAACAAAATTCCAAAACCTGTAGTTGGACAGAATAAAAGAATCAAAGTACTGAATGTAGACAGAGCATAGATCAATCCAAAATCAATAATAGCTGTGGTCATACATATTGAGGATGATGAATTTTATCAACTTGGCATCAAGGTCAGAAAACTGAAGTCATTGGGCTGCAATTTGAAAAATTGTAGATCTAAAAATTCCCACTGTTATCCGTCAGTCTGTCCTTCCTTAATTTCGAGATTGGTGTTAGATAGATGAAAGCCAAGACTAGATATGTCAAGATTAAGGGCAGGATGCCTGGATTAACTGTATGCGAACTTCTGATGCAAACCGAAGTCATGTTATTTCAATTGAAAAATTTCTCCTGAAAGGAGTTAGAAAGATGACTGGCATGACTTGATTGCTAAAGGGAAAGTATGATGTACAGGGACAAGACACTACTTATTTGAAGATGGAGAGCATATACTTTAAATTAAATAAATTAAAATATATGATTAAAAATTGTAGCCCAGCATTATGAAGATGTCACAATAAAATAATTGCTTGTTATACACTAGGAACCAATTTACATTATGCAATGAAAATTTTATCAGCATTGAAGAAGTACGAAAAGAAGTTAGCGTATGGGAAATGGTTATAAAATTATCTTTTGTTTGGGACCAAGGGTTCAAAAAGTGCAATTGTTTAAAAATGTGTTTAAAAAAAATGTTTGTGCAAGTCATCATCTTTGTTGTTCAATTCTAAATGCCATAATAGTCAACCTTGTTGCAACAAGTAAATTTTTCTCTATCATTACAAGAATTATCATTTATATAAATTTGTTTAAAATTATAAAAATTTTTCTATTTTATTATAATCTAGTATTTATTAGATCATAATAAAATACACACAACTGGAGCTCAACACACAAGAGTATTTGTGTCAAGTTAGTACAGCTGTATGTTAACTCACACACTAAAAACTACAGTCGTACAAGTAATAAAAATATATATTATAATATATAAAATAATATAATATATTAAAACATATGTAATAAACAAATAAAAATTTTTTTACATGTTCTTTTTTTAGGTTTAAACATTTTTTAAAACATCATAGGCTAGATGTCGTAAAAAGTATTTACGTCATTATTAAAAATTATATCTTTTTGAAGCTGGATACTTTCATTTTCTTAACCACTCAGCAGTGAGGGACGTATATATACGTCGAGGGCGATCGTGTGGCAGTGGTGAGGGACGTATATATACGTTAAATTCTTTTGGGGGTATCACCAGAATCTAGCCAAAAACTACCGCAAAAAAAAATTCACATAAAAAATGAATTATGTAACAATAAAAAAAGACTTTTCTTTACTAGACATAACTGTTTACAAATACTTTTTCTAAAACGGAAATGAGAAAAATTGCGTAAAAAAATACTTTAAAAATTTTTCGGGTATATTCTCCACTACTAAGGGGTAGAACCATACCTGACTCTCCCACTGCTGAAAGGTTAATTTATATTTTAAGTATATTACAAAACAACAGATACATATGAATACTATTTTCAGCCGAGTCAATCAGTAAATCCAGACATTTACCAGTATCGCTTGGTAAAAGCCAAAAATGTAGACATTTTATCAGGGATTTTGGACTTTACTAGTCAATACCGGTAAATGTCTGGATTTACTGGACTTCAAACTTTTACTGTAACATATACAAATACAGTGGGTGATTGGTTAATGAACAAATTGGATAAACACTTTTGCAAAAGATTTTTATATTCAGACTACAAACACATCACAGAACAAACACAAGAAGTGATGTAAAATAATGAATATTGATTCATCTTCCCTTGTCTTCGAGCAACAATTTGAAACTTTTCAAAGCATGGAAGACGTCATCGACGCTCAACCCGGTATGTACTGATCGGATAGTATTCCTCCCAACTTTGAAACTCTCCATTGTAATTCCAGCTTTATATTTTTCTGACAGAAACAATTTTTTTATAGTATTCGCAAGACTTCGGGCAGGCACTTGTTAAGTTTTGTGTCGGTTTTTATTTTTGAAAGGTGAGAGTATAATAGCAAAGATAGAGAGTGGGCAAAGTGAGTGTATAATAGCAAAGGTAGAGAGAGAGTGGGCAGATGTCTAATGCTGCTGGGCAGTATGGCTTGATCAGGTCTACAGTAGGCCACAGTTCAATCTTATCTAAGAAAGATACAGTATAATCAAGAAGACTAAAGCAGCTTAAGGAGTAACAAAAATCATAAAGAACATTAAACAGCTCATAATGGAACCTGAAACTGATCTGATGACAGAAGAGTGCCAAGAACTCTTGAATGAAGAACACCAAGAAACTCAGCGAGATATGTTTTCTTCTGAAAAGAGGATTAATGCCGATATCTGCTATTAAACATCTTTTGAAGAAGTGGGAGGATGTCAGAACAACGGTCTCAGAATGGCATCCAAACCAGGTTGAGGTTGATAGACTTGGAGATCTCTACAATTACAATGCTATTAATTACTTCTGAAAAATCCTGAAGAGAGAAAAGCAATCGACAGTAGACATATTCTTTAACCCCCACAAACGAAAAAAACATGACTAATAAAAATGAAAGACTGTGTATATGTGTATTTTTATTATTACATATAAATAAACGTAGCAAGAAAAAATATATATTTTTTATTTTTTGGTCTCCAGAACGAATTAGTCAAATTCCCATAAAAACCTATGGTAAATTGATAATCGGTTAACAAACAATTCAGGAGGGGAAATGTCTTCCGGGAGGTCTTGTAAGGGAAACTGGCCCCTATTCAGGTGTTACAAATGTGAAGAAAACCCAGAAAACTCCATGTTGCCATCCCATCCAAGTGAGGCGCAAACCTGCAACCGAACTCCCAGTGTTCAGCGACAGAACCGCTCGGCGACTGGTGGGCAAGCATATATAAATTACAATAAATCAAAAACAAAACACACTATTATGAGTTTGCCTTAAATAAACAATAACCTTACACACATTACTATAGAAACTTTTTCACTTATATGCCAATGATATTTTCAAATACGATTACAAATAAATTGTAAATAATGAGTTACTTTAAAAATGTTAAATATTTTATTCTATAATTAAAATAATTTAATTATATACCCCAATCTTTCCAACTAATGAGCAATAGTCTTTAGTAATTTATCTTAAGAACCATTTCAATTTAATAAACATATCATTTGTATATACCATATTGTTCAAGTCTTTACCAACACCAGAAGTATATTACACTTACAATCAAAAATCAAACCTGTTACTGGCATTTATCTGATAGAAAATCGTCCCACAAACATTTTCGAACTTTTCAAAGTTCTTCTTCAGGTGGAAATGGAATACTTCAGAAAAAACAGAACAAATTTCAAATCGAAAAATTTGCCAATTTCCACTCCGATGGACATGCATCATTGTGCGCCGATGTCAAATTATTACTGATATTTGTCAAGGAGGAGTTGCAGGCTGGTGATAGGTTGAGCTCCTCTTTTTGGTTAATGCATTTATTAGTGTGGCTCATTTTATAAATAGCCATATTGTGGGACGATTTTCTATAGGATAAATGCCAGTAACAGGTTCGATTTTTGATTGTAAGTGTATATACCATGTTCATGACTTACAACTTATTAAGTTATTATTATCGAAATGAAATGAAATTTCAATAATACAAATTAATTTTTATTTTAGATTTTCCATTTTCTAATTTTTACACTTTTTAGAGTCACACATTTGTCTCAACAGACTGCCGACACACTTTGGGAAATGGTGATACAGACAATACATTTCAGTTAAACGATAAAATTACTTATGTTTTAGATGAAAAAAAAACCATAATTTCTTTAATTTCTTTTAAAACACAGATGAAAAGGAACAGAAATTATAGTATGAAAATTGTAATATGTGAGAATACTCAATCAATAATTATATACTATTTTCAATAATAAGAACAGCACATTATTATTATAACACTCAAAATTATTAAATTTACTAGATACGTTTTCTTCATGAAGCAGAGAAAAAGAAAATATGAACTACAGCAAGATTTTAAAAAAACATCGAAAAATTTGTCAAGATTTTATTATTACATTCTTAAAAACTGTATCTATAATCAATTTTTAAAAACTTCAATTATATAAGATCCTGAATTGTAAAATTTTAAACATATTTTACTACTTACTCAATATACGCAACTAGAAAGATGAAATATTCAAACTAAATCAATATAATGTAGATGCGTTGATCAATAATAATATATTTTGTTAATTCTGAATCAACAAAATGTTAACTTTTTTCTTGTCAAAATACTTTCTTACTCATCTATTTATTTTTTTACCTTTATCTCAAATCTAATTAATCAATTATTAATCTGTTAGCTCGACCATACTAAATAATCCTTTTTAAAATTTAAAAACACTTCAACAGATATTTTATATCTGATAAATATAATAAATCAGATGTTTTAAACTACTTCAATTTTTTCTCTCTAAGCATACATTATGAAATAAAAGTATTTGAAAAAAATTCAACATTTGAATCAGTCTTTTAAATTTTATATAGAGCTATATTTAAAGTCAAAATATGTATGTTAAGTAAAGGCTTCTACACCATTGAACATATCTGCATCATCTTTGACATGAACATCTAAATACTTATGTATGCACCCTACACAAAATAAGGCAGGATCCCTACCCCCAACTACTCCTAAAACCCACTCCCTCTTTCTTAACTTAGGCCAAGTAATTTTTTATTTTTTTTTTCTTTTCAGTTTCATTACTGCAGTTGTAAATACTCAGATCAATAACTGTTTATTTTAGTTACTAAGAGGATTGTTTTTATTATCCTCTCCTAACCCAAGGGTCGGAAAGTGCGGCTCGTGAGCCGCATGCAGCTCTTTGCATAGACGTTTACAGCTCTTCAGACATAAACTCCAATTTCACCTCATCTCAAGCAGCCTTATAACCCCAGTTTATAGATTTAGTTTAGAGATAGAGCCGCCGAACAAACTTCGACTCGTACGACATACTTTCTAGCACTCTTTAGCCCGTCCGCACATGACGACACTCATGTTGATCAACATGAATCACATGCGAGTGGTAGCATTTGAAGCATATCTATGTATATAACCCATTGAACGTGCATCCGTCCGTCCAACATCTGTCCATGTAACATTAAGCCACTAGAGGCGCCCCTGTTGTGTGTCGTATTTCGCACATTTAAATTAACAATATAAATTATTATTATTCATTTGGTCAATAGCCAATAACAATATAAATAATTCAGTATATTTGTAATAGGAATTTATTATTGTCACGGAATGTCTGTAACACTCACTAGGGGGCGTCTTTCAACACAGTTGGTCAGTGATCGGTCAAGCATTTAAGCCTCAATGCGGCTCTCTGGTACTTTTGTTATCCCGTTTCCATGCCAATTTGGGTCTTCTCACTTGACAAACTGCCGACTCTTGTCCTAACCCAACCCATCCCTTATCCCTTAAAAACCAGAGCAATACTGGAAACACACTACTAGTATGGCTATAAAAATCAATTTTTTTATAATTCTTTTTGGAAGCTAGAGACAAAGTTTTGGCACATTTGGCATTTGAAATTAATTATTGAAAGTAGCATTTTAATGGCTAAATATATATTGTAGTTTGTCAGTTTAGATCCCACCTATGACAAATGTTTATGATTGTCAGATTTTAATGAGAATTGTTGTTTCGGATACTGAAAAGTCACTAGAGTAGGGTATTAAACATTATTTATTTATTTATTACACATACAAAAAAAAATCTCACAAGACAATTGATATCCTTCCACAATAAATAACACAAATAACAATGAAATTAATAAAGTCGATAAATACTGTATATATATTTAAATATAACTAACAGATACAATATAAATTACAAATTATAATTTAATCATGTTGAAATGTGTTTAGAATGTAAAAAATCTTCATATAAAGATTGTTCCACTAAGCCCATATTCTGAAGAAATGCAAAAAGGATCTGAAAGAAATAGTCAGTCTAAAGGATGAATTTGACTATAAATAAGGTATATTAGAACTTTTAAGGTACAGCCAATAAAAACAAATAAAACTATGAACATTTTTATATAAAAGTAAACAACCAAACTTCAAAAAAAAAAAACAAAGAATTTCCAATCTGGACCTAACTACATTAGCATTAGGGGTAAAAAGAAGGTTAGTGAGTTTATTTAAAATAAGAAATACTTTATGTATTTCTTTTAACATTTTTTCTAAATAGGAAGAGGCCATAGCTCATATTGGCAGACAATAATCGAGTAACAACTGAATGTTAACAAAATAAGTGAATAGTAATACTGTTTTAGAAGAAAATTCCACAATGAATAGCTAGAAATTTAATTATTTTATCAACATGTCCTTTGAATGCAAGTTTATTTATTTATTTATTATGTAAAGAAAAGAGACTGGCTGTCTGAGAGGACTTAGCCTAGAAAGTAGGTGAGGGTAAGGTAAGATATGGGAAGTGTGGAAAAGGGAGTGGAAGAAAGTGAAGATTAAAATGAGTAATATTAGGAGGAGAAAAGGTGTAGAAAATAGGTGAATAGACAGTCCTTACATGCAGTGCAGAATTTAAAGTAAGACAATATACAATGTTATATACAACAAGAAATGCCATTCTAGCCAGCTTACATTCTTTATATATATATATATAAAGAATGTAAGCTTAGTATTAAGAATGACCGAGGTCATTAAAAGAATTAACTTATTTTACAGGTGATTTTTGTGAAACCGTGTTGTATTATTCTTAGAAGTCTCGAACACAAATTCGTGTTAATAACAACCACATGGCTTTATTCCACCTTTATTTAGTCAACTAAATAAAGGTGGAATAAAGCCATGTGGTTGTTATTAACACGAATTTGTGTTCGAGACTTCTTATTTTACAGGTTTATTATCTATATAGAAAATGGGAAACTGAGTATTGCAAATTAGTGAAAAACACATCATTACAATTTTTATGGACATTAATTTTAAGATTAGCATAATGGTTTAGATCAATCTGAAAGGCATGAATAGTGGTTGATTAATTTAAAATATCATCAGCATAAGATATTAAGATTAAGTAATTTGACCCAAGTATATTGTTCACCAAGCTAATAAAAAAAAAAAAAATTTGCTTAAAGTTGGTCCTTGCGGAATGCTGCACAAGGTAGAAAAATCCAAAAATTCAAAACCAATGCATTAATTTTACACGTATGTAGGAGACAGTAATTATTAAGCCAGGAGTGACAATTGATAATTGAGCCTAAATTATTAAATAATTTAAATGAACTTTTAATTAAGAATTTAAAACAGAATATTCTGCATAAAGTCAATATTAACAGAATTACTGTATAATAAACTAATACAAAAAAAAGTACAAACTTATTACACTACCATGAAATTCTCCTGAAATTTTTAATTAATTATGCAAACAACAGAGAAGGGATAAACTATCTCAACGCCATTATATATAATTACATTATTACAAATGAAGACAAAGACAAATAATTATCATCTTACATATTCTTAACAACAGTAGGACCACCAGAAATGTAAAGATTGCTTTCAGTCCCACCAGAGTCAGTCTTGACAACTTTCAAAAAAAGTTGTCAAGACTGACTCTGGTGGCAACTTTTGACTCTGACTCCGAAATAAAAAATTTGGCAACTTTTTGTAGCTTTAGATATCAGAGCACTTTTTGCGTAAATACCGTATCTGCAATGAAGTTTCTAAAAAAAGCGATTACAAGCTTATTGCATCACTCATGTTTGTGTATTGTTAAATAAATATATTGGTTGTCTACTTTGTGTATTCGGTATACTGTATTGAACAAAATGGTTATATAGCCCGTGCTCGTCGTTCTCTGTTATCTGACCCTCTGTGAAAAGAGTTTGGTGACCCCCAAACTAACCCATTAAACAAGTGATTTTATTTTTATTGTACAGCACATAAATACATAATGCAGTAATCTGACACCAGTCAGTCCCATGTATGTCAGTTTACAGAGGCTCTACTGTATTTGAAAAAAAATTTTAAAAATAGGTGCTATGGGTCTGTGAAGGGGGATACTATAGATTACTATCTATGGAATTTCGGGACTTTGAGTATGTATCTGAACTGAGGGGACCGAGACGAGTTCAACGATACCCTACTTTTGAACTGGAGATGAAAAATAAAAAAGTTATCATACTTTTTTCGGCGATCGCGCGATGATAGGGAGTCGCGTCGCTTGCTGTTAAAATTGCCTTTAGTAGACGTTTCTCCCCTTTTTTTACTTTGTTCAAGAACTACCATGAATCGATCACTAGTTTAGCACATGGCGGCGTGTGGTGGCGCCCATACGAGAGGTCAGTCGGGCCGCCATGTTTGCTGCCATAAGTAACATTAACCGAAATACGATGATCGGAAGTCGCGTCGCTCTCTCTGCTCTCGTATCGCATGTTTAACCCTACTGGAGATGACTGTAGTCCGACGTCATGGTTTGCAGACTTTACCACAAGATGGCAGTACTAGCAACTATGGTGCCGTCTTCATGAGAGAATTAAAAAAGTATGGTAAGTGAAAAAGTATGATAACTTTTTTATTTTTCGTCTCCGGTCCAAAAGTAGGGTATCGTTGAACTCGTCTCGGTCCTGTCAGTTCAGATATATACTCAAAGTCCCGAAATTCCATAGATAGTAATCTATAGTACACCCCTGTGAAGTACTGTATATGTCACTCGCAGAGGGTTTTTAATATTTTTTTAATTATTTGAAATTTAATCTTTTTATTTTAAGGTAAATATAACATGACATTTAATGTAAATGGATTTGAGACTCAAAGCCAATATATATATATATCCTTTATATATCCAAAATGAGTGTTTAACATTAATAATAATATAAAACCAACACACCTTAATACTGAGAAACTTCAATTTAATCAAAAAAACAAACGTTTTCAACCCATTCTATGGGCCATCATCAGGTTAATGATGTTCGAAATGCTATTCAAACATCGTTAAGCCGCTCCGCGACGAAAACAAGCTTAAGCAATGGCGTACATACTCAGTAAGTAATCTTACAATTTTTTGTTTATAGCATAGTTTACATGGATTATTCCCAACAAATTACATGTGATTTGGAAATGTTGAGTCAAATTAGTCTAGAATCGATTAATTTTATGGAAGAAAACCTTTCAAACAGCCGTAGCCCCTAAACTGCACACATGCCGGGCTGTGATTGGCTCATGTATTTAAGTGACTCGTACAACACAGAATTCATATAACACGAAACATATCTACCGTGTTATAGGGGAGTCTACTGTCATTTCAAAATCATCTGGAAGAAAACCTAAGTTAAGAGATAGCACCTAACATCTACCTCTAGTAGCGAATTACTTATAAAAGTTAATTAATGAGGCTAATTTTAGAATCTTTTGTAATTAAACTTTAATGGGATAAATTAGTTTTAAATTAATAGAGAAGTATGAATTCTTAATTTAAAAATATTAATAAATAATAAGTATTAAAAATGAAAGAAAAACATTATAGACATTTGATGCCTATTAAAGGTAACAGATGATGATAAACTCATTACGCCATTTATAATGTCTCTATTAATAAAGCTGTAATACAGAATATATAAATTTAAAATATAGCATGTGTCCAAAATGAAAATAAAATATAACAGAAAATTTAGACAAAAATTTGTTTTCCAAAACATATTTTTAAATGACTAATGCAAAAGAAAAAATAAATTTGATAACAGTCAATGGTCTGATAGTATCATCATATTAAACAAATGATAACTGAATAAAGTATGTAAAGAATTTAAGACAAATGTTTTTCCATGTTTATAAATAAATGCATCTGATCATTATTTTCTCCATCAAATTCTAAAAAACAAACTTCTGAAAATGTAAAATCATATCATATATATATTATTATTTTTATATAATCCTTCTGGAAATGTTCACTTGTTATTTTAAAATTATTGCACATTTACAGAATTTTATGATAAGATATATATATTACTTCATTTTGTTGTCAATTGTTTAACAATTACAACATTAACTTCAATAATAGATGGATGAATATTTCAATAGGTGAACATTTGACATATAAATGCTTATTTTCACATTTAATGGAAGAAAAACTTTTACAGCATCTTTCTTTACACTAATCAAGGAACCTTAAGCAATATTTAGGTACTATATAGTTTTTGCATTTTTAATTTATTAAGAACTATCAGTTGTTCTATGAAAGTCTCAACACTGACACATTATTAAGTTAAACATTCTGGTTTGGCTTAAATGATAGCTGTTTAAGTAGGTTAAAAACTACAACATATTGTTAATAAATATGTACTGTCTTTCAGCATTAATTTAGATAAATAACGTGTGAAAGATAGTGTATATTTATTAATTTCAACTTTGCACTTCATCTTTAAGAGTTCAGGTAGGCCATCTTTTCTTTTTCCTTCTTGCCAGTCAAGCAGCCAAACTAAAATGTTGGAAGCCAAAACCACCATAGAAGTGAACAGAGTAGCCCTCAAATTACTGCAATTTTGGGACAAGACCCCAGAGCTGTGGTTTGTGGATATAGAGGCCCAGTTTGCCATCTCTGGCATAACAAAGGACTCTACCAATATTACTCAGTCGTCTGCTCTCAACTCTATATTGAACTATGTGAGCAACATTGTCTTCAGCCCACCAGCTGAAAACTGTTACAATACGTTCAAGGCAAGATTTTTCAGATTTGAAACAAAGACGAATAAAAGCGCCACTCTTTGAGATTACATTGGGAGATGAAAACCATCTCATTTGCTGATAAAAATAAGAATTAACTAACAATAAATTGGGAAAAGATTTCCTAAAGCCCTTACGGTTAAAGCAACTGCTGCTACAGACCCAGGTGATCCTGGCTGCCTCTGACAATGGGTTAGAAAATTTAGCTATCGTGGCAGACAAAATAGGTGAAGTAATGTACACAAGTGTTAATGAAGTTCAAAAGGGTTCAGACAGTACCCAAAGTCAGATAAGTGAGCTCCAGGCACAGATAAATCTTTAAGTCACACGACCAAATGGATACCCTGTCCCCGAAACAAATCTACTCAAGGAAGACCACACTGGCAGTGATGCTCAAAAATGCAAAAAAGAAAAAAAAAACAACACTAACAACCATCAGGTTGATACTATCAGAAGTATGAAAGTGAGGCAAAACACTGTCGCTTCCCATGCTCCTTCTGGATGTCAGGAAACCTCTAAGGAGATCATGCAAAGTGGCCCTTTGCAATTTCAGACCCAATAATAAGAGCCACTTATTCATATTCGATCCCACTTCTAATCGAGAATAACTAGTGGATAGTGGAAACAATGTGTGCATTTTGCCGTTCTCAAAGAACAGCATGAGGGGTAAATCCTATGCAATGAGACTATTTGGCAAATGATTCACCCATATGAACATATGGTTTCAGATTGGTCATCCTCAATCTTAACTTCTGCCACCGTTTCCAGTGGCCATTCATTCTAGAAGACATTAGTAACCCAATTATAGGCGCTGATATTTTGCAACACTACTTATTGCTAATCGATCTAAAAGATGTATGTCTCACAGATTCAATCACCAATATATACACCAATGGAAAAAACACAGATGAAAGTTATCCAAATAACACTGATAGCTAGCTCATTGGTATACCGGAGTACCTTAGAGAAGTATCCCGACATATTCCACCCTTACCCCTCAGGGATGGCCAGGTGTCCAAGCACAATATCATGCATTGCATATTAACAAGAGGACAGCCTATATTTGCTAAACTCCACTGACTGCACCCAGCAAAACTCACAGCAGCCAAAAAAGTGTGCAAGGGTCCTTTACACACTTTTTTGCCTCTTCTAACTGGACTTTGCATATGGTACCCAAGGCAAATGGAAATTTCAGGCCAATGGACAATTACCAAGCACTAAACCAAATTACAACTCCTGACCATTACCCCCTAATGCACTTGCAAGACTTCTCCAGTTCCCTATTTGGTAAAACGATATTCTCTAAGGTCAATTTAGACCATACTCACAATCAGATACCAATATATCTGGAAGACATTCCAAAATCCACAATTACAACTCCTTTTAGTCTGTTTGAGTTTGTGTGTTTATGCTGTTTGGCCATCTAATGTCAGGCAGACATTCCAACGTTTCATGAACGAGATACTCCAGGGACTCTATTTCACATTTGCATAATTTGATGACATCCTAATCCAGTTCCCTGAATTAGAATGTCATCAAGATTGTTTTATACCACCTTTCAGAATACGGCGTCAGCATCAGTCTGGCAAAATGCATATTGGGATTACAGAACTACCATTTTTGGGATATTTGGTTAGCAAAGACAGTATTAAACCATTACCTGAGCATGTAGACCCTATCCTAACGTACAAGATTCCAGTGAAGATCCATGAACTCAGGTATTTCATAGGACTACTCAACTACTACCGTAGGAATGTCTCAAACACAGTCCAGGCACAAGCTCCACTAAATGACCTATTAAAGGCAACATACCTTAACCCAACAGTGATCTAATGGACAGAAGAAACAACCAATGCTTTTCACCCAATGCTGTAAGCAGAAATTAATGAGTGCAATGCTCTTGACATGCCCCAACCCAAGTGGCACTTTTCATAGAGATAAGTGATATAGCCATTTCACTAAACCAAGTAGATACCTCCGGCAATATGCAGGAAATGCAAGCATTGGCATTCTTTTCTGTTAAATTAACAGAACCGCAACGAAAATGGTCTGCTTTCAGTAGAGAGCTATATTCCAACTATTCATCAATCAGTCATTTCAGAGAATTCACAGTTTTCACAGATCATTGCTTGCTGACTTCTGCTTTTAGCCAGAAGCCCAATAAGTGAACACTTACTTACATAGAATACAGTGCAAAATGTCTAAAGTTGAAGCATGATAATAGCTACATGAACCCTAATATTTCACAATAGACAGGCACAGTAATCTATTGCTAAGGACATAGCAAATCTTAAAAAATAAGAGAACATCATTTAATTGAAAATGTAACCTCATTTTAAAAAATTTTAACATTACAGAAATTGTTTCTATTTATTATAACATTTGAAATTTCTGACAGCCACCTTATTTGCAACTTTACAAATTTGTATGGTTTTTAAACTGCAAATGTTTTCGTAAAACTCATGAAATAATTGATTATGAAATGCAAGTTTCGTGAGATGCATTTATGTTGATTTCCTAAGACTCAAAGCTCACCTTCATTTGTTCTTTAACAGAATTATAAACATATGAATAACCAGGGTATTTTTTATGACAAACAGAACAACCAGTCTCAATAAAATTTCAATACCAAGAGTAAATATCTACTCTTACAGAACTGCTATAATACTGATTACAAAAGTGCCATTGAACCATTGTCACAAATTTTTTTCTCAAACAAAAATACGCAGCAAGCAAGTGTAAGCAAACCAGAATTCAGTACTGCAGCAATAAATGAAACAAATTAGATGTGTTTAATTTGCATTTTAGTGTATTTGGTCTATTTTATTAGTATTTTAAAATTTAAATCTACTATCATCTTTAAAATATGAAAGTAGGGCAAATTGTAAACAAAGCTAGTATTGAAGTATTATTTATTAAATAAACAAATAAAAGAATTGTTGACGAAATAGTTCAAACAAAATAAATTGTGACGAATTTCAGTTGTCTATAAATTATATTGGGTTGTCATAAAAATTTATTTTTTAAAGTTTTAATAGATCTTATTTACACAAAAAAATATTTATTTAATCCAATATACAATGTCCTTCATTAAAATATGACTCTTTATATCTATCTAAGTGTATGCCATTCTTATAAAAACTATTAGATTTTGATTGAAAAAAGGGAATATTTCGAAGGGACCGAAAGAGTGGTAACCTGTAGATGCCAGATCAGGGCTATAATGGAGATTAGAAAAAGCTTTTCAATTGCACTCTCAATTTTTGTTGAGAGGATAGTTTGGTTGAACATGGGATTGAGTTATTGTGTAACAAAATAATGTCCTTCTTATTTGTCAAATATGGAAATTTATCTTATAGTTTTTCCAACTGCCAACTGTTTCATTTCAATTTAACAACTCGAAATGCTGCATTCCCCTCATATCTCACCATATACATAGCAATAAAGTATCTTTCAGGAATGAAGACCATGTTTTTGTTTTGCAGGTGGAGTAGCCTTTGATTCTAACCATGTCTTTTATAAATGACATATCCACTTTTCATCACCAATTACTATTCTGTCCAGAAATAGAATTTTCTAATGCCTATTAAGTAGTGAAATGCATTTGGATAATCAATCCAAACAACTCTGTTCAGTAAGATCATGTGGAAATCATGCTTGTTTATATTTCCTAGTTGGTGCAACTGCCTAACTGCCGTTGATTTGGATACTCCAAGTTTTCTGTCACTTTTTGTCTACATAGTTTTGGTCTAGTCCTTCACTACTACAGCAGTTCGAGAATTTTCTAAACCACATCATCCAGAGTGTGGCTCATGTTCAAGACTATAATCCTCCATACTTTTTACTATATAATTTTTGAATCAACACTGACATTTTCTGACATATATGGCTTCGCTCCTATAAACACTAAATACCGCATTTACTTGCATATAAGACAAGGTTTTTATTCATTTTTCACTGCTTCAAAAATCTAAGTCGTCCTACATGTGCGAGCAAAGGATTCTTTGCATTTTTGCAATAATTTTTGTGAACCATGTACTCAGATATTTTACCGGATGCTCACCCTCTGGTGTTTAAAAACAAAAGAAGTTTATCCGGGTTGTTTGAATCGTTCTTGTGTATTGTCAGGAGTAAAGATGGAAATGCAAAGCTTTTGAATTGAATTCCAAATTGAAATTCCAAAATCACAGGAGCCTGGTATAAGTTTTAATCCATTCCCAATTGAAAATGGACCATTATTCAGAAACCAGAATTCGGAGAAACTCGTAAGTGTAATCGACAGAGAGTGGATTCAACTGTCAAGAATTGACAAAAAAGGTTCCAGATTGTCCAGCTTTACATAAACAAATTATGTTGTCGATTTTACAAGATTTTTCCTTAAAGTTTAAAATGTCAGTAATTTTTGCAGGACAACGTGCACATTTAAGTGCGTTTGATATTTTATTTAACGAAATAAAATTATAATTATATTAATAAATCTAATTTTCTTTATTTTGATCTTTAAAGTCACACCTCATCCTACATACAAGTAAATACGGTATAATATTTGTGACTGTAACTGCAGTGTTAATTTGGTATCGAGTTATCAAATACATACAAAAGATTAAAATACTAACAATTTCTGAAGTTAAAGAATGAGGACATGAATCATTAAAATTAACATTTAATAAAGTATTAAACCTATTATAAAATTCAGAAATAAAAAGTTATTTTTATAGGAATTTTTAGAACTGTTTCTATGTAACTACATAACTTTCATTTTATGCAAGTTTACATCAGTAATACAAATATTAATTAGTTTGAAAAAAAAAACAGAAAATGACAGGAGAGTTACCATAATGTACAGTACATTCTATTTAAATGATTTGAAATGTGCTTATATATTGTCTTAAACAGTTACGGAAATATAATTATAAGTAAAGTAGCTTTACTAACTTTTTTGTTTCTCATTCTCGTGATTTCTATCAAATTGTCGTTAATGCATTTCTATTGTATTGAGAAAAGCGTATTAATGTTGGTGGAGACAATTCTGATAAATGTAAGTTTTAAATTAAATTAATAAACATTCAGAAGTCAGAAGTATAAATTGGCCATTTCATATGCAACAACCTAATACATGCAAGTACATCTGACATTTCAAAATGTCATCCTCAAGCAAAAAAAAAGAATGGATTTTATATATTTTTTTCTTACATAATTAGATATATTCTGACAGTACAATTTCTTCCTTATATTATATTTGGCATTGTATGTGAATATATATATCTTTACAATAATGGAAATATAATTATTATTTTTTCTATTCAAATTTTTGTTACTTATTGTATTTTAATATCTTATTTTGTAAATATATTCTGTTGTTTTTATATGTATATTTACATATAAAAAGAAAAGTATTGACTGTCAAGAATTATTCATATTTCCAAATTGAACTGATGATTACAATAGATATTTGTCTATAAATTCTTATAATTGGCAAGTAATTTATGAAATGGAAGTTTCAACAAATGTATTATTCTACCTATATGGTAGGTAAATGTAATCTCTAAATGAAAATACACAAAAGTAGAAACAGAATATGCATAAAATTAATTGTAATTAATATTTGTCTTAGATTTAATGTGTCTATTACAAATAGACATGTACAGCTGTGCATGTTTATATATTTAATATGTCTACTATATATAGTATACATATTAAATGTATAAATCTTATTTAAATTTCCTCACAATATCCAGCTGAATATTCGGATGTTTAATAAAATAGTGTAAATTCTGTTCTTTAAGTAATCAAATTATACATAACTAAGTATAATTTGCATTCTTCTATTGATATTCATATTTTAAAAGACTGGAAATTACAACAACATTAAAAGCATTCACAAATAATTAGAAAATCTGCTTAATTCAATGATAAGAATTTTAACACGAGTAAAATTTATATCTTTATCTATTCTTTTATCTAAACTTAAAATATTTGTTAATCTTTAAACATAAAATATGTTTTAAAGACCTTAGCAGTACATTTACTTTGATTTTGGCCCTTTTATTTCAAATCAAACATTACATATCTATTTTATATGCTAAATAATGATCAAGTATAATTTACTTACATTTTATCAAGCTTAATTAATGATTATTAGTTGTTGCATATTTATCAGATGACAGTTAATTTGCAGAAATATTGTCCGGATCGTAGTTTCATGCATATCTTAGTAATGTACTCATATATACATCAGTATTATAAAATGGTTGATATTAAAAATCAAGTATTAAAACCTATCTCTTTTGTCTAAGTAATCAGAACATCAAGAAAATTACCCAATGTTTATCATTAGTGCCAGTTGGAGAGGATTCAAGATTTACAACCAAAAAAAGGAAGACCACAATCCTTTTTCCTATGTGAAACATATAATTCAACTGATTAAAACTCAATATTTATCATGTGACAAGTAAAACTGTAATTCAAATATTTATTTTTCAGTTATACTAAACTAACAGAATGCTATTTCAAAGAAAAATAAGAGAAAATATAGTAGTAAATGATAAAACATATTAATTATTCATACACCAAACATAATTTGATTAAGCAAAAGACAATTCTACATATTGTATTAAACTATGCAACATATTTAATTAATGACACATCAAATCATAATAAGAAATCAATATTAAAACTTCAAGAAGTTAACAACATAATAGAAAAGTTGTCACGATACATTCTTATTGACTAAATATCATTTGACAATTCAATATTTACGTGAATTCTTAACAATTTAATATTGTCAAGTTATTTGAACTTGATTACCTACCTTAAAAAATTGGATAAATTGGTAGATTGGAAGTAACGCATGCCATCGTATGTTGATATCAACCTGCCCAACCGCGAAAGTATCTGCAGCAACATCGATGACGTCGCGTGACGTCGTAATACTACGTGTACCTGGAGGCAAAATATTTAAAAAAACATACGTTATCACTACTGATTTTATCTCAGTTCTAGAAATTTTTATAATATATTAAGTGTTTATTACCCTATAAATAATATAGATTGATTGAAAATTATATATCAAATAATAAATTATGTTATAATGTTTCAACAATAGCAAAAAAAAAACAATGGATTCTGTGATGGCGGTTATTTTCGCCATTTTTGAACGGGTCTATTCCGTAATGGATTTAACTATTAGGGGTGATTGGTAATGAACTGTGGCGCTTTCAGGATTTAATCTTGTGGGACCGAGTTGAACGGATTAAAAATTTTAATACGTACTGTTGCCACCCGTCCGGTTTTCACCCGGACAGTCCGGTTTTTAATTCATTGTCCGGGTTAACAATTAATTTTGTCCGGGACTTCGTAGCAACCGAAAACTTTTTTTTTCTTTTTGCTTCTCAGCTCTTTAAATCTAAGTTTATTCATTTCTTAATTTAAGTTCCTACACAAACCCCTAAATGGTTTAGAACTGGCGTGCACGTTATTCTTTGCATGTTAAAATAACATTGCACATGCGTCAGAGACTTCTGTTCGAATAAACTGATCTGCCGTCCGGGTCATCAATTTTGAAAAGGTGGCAACACTATTAATACGAATTCAATAAAATTCAACGACTCTATTGCTAACAGGAAAAGTACAATGTACAGGGGCAAGACACTACTAATTTGAGGTGGAAAGCATACATTTTAAATTAAATAAATAGAAAATATGATCAGAAATTACAACCTGGCATGGTGACGTCACAATAAATAATTGCTCGTAGGATATATTTTAATAATATACACGAAACTTCGTCAAATAGTTCGCCATCATTCTCCCATCCACAGAATTGACAAAAGCTTTGGTCGAATGGTGTAACTATAGTCTATTATTTATAGTAACTTGGCACCTACTGTAAACAATGATTTTGTCGTATTAATCCGCCGGAGATTTTCATTAGTCTAATCACAATCGGAAGTGGCTATACAAATGATAATTAACTGAGGCATTGTCATCTGAATAAGATGTAACGTATTCGATTGGAAGGCCATTCTCTTTTAGACACACTGTTATTTTGTTAGATATCGCTTCGGACGACTCGTAATCTTCAGTGTAAAAATCTAAAATTTTGTTTTATACCATGCTCTGGAATAAAATACAGTCAAACGTGTTTTTGTGCGGTCTTTTTCTGTGCGATTTTTATTTGTGCGACTTGTTTTGTGCGATTTTTTTAATTTGTGCGATTTGTTTTGTGCGATTTTTTTGTGCGGTATATGAAAATTTCAATCAAATTGGAACATAATTGACTCCTGTAAAATTTTTTAAAACTCTATCGGATGTTTTCTATGACATCAGCAGGTTTTTTCATTTTTTATTCAGTAAAATTTTTTTCTCATACGTCTTTTTCGGTCCCCTCTCATTTTAATAGCATAAAAATCATAAATATTATGTTATATTTGAACAGATGCGGTAAGTTAGCTCTCCTCCAGCTTTAGACTGCGGGTGTGAAATTTCACGCCTTGTTAAATGAAATAACACTTCCTGCAGCTATATTTATCAAATAAAATCATTTTTTAACGATTATTTTTAACTTATTAATGTTAGATTCGTATTTAAGTGGAAATAATTAATTAATATAAAAATTAAAATTCTTAGAGGATTTTTTTCCCATTAGGTGTTGCAGAAAAAGGCCCAAGGAGTTAAAAAAGCAATTCCTAGTTATTTCGTACGGTTTCGAGTTATTTTCTACGTGAGACTTTTTTTATGCGGTCCCTATTCACCGCATAAGAAAATATTTTTTTTATTGTGTTGCGAAAATTATTTTTTATAGCCACTGTTGAAGTTTCGTGCGATTTTTTTATGCGTTTTCTTTTATGCGGTCCCTATCGACCGCATAAAAACAGATTTGACTGTAAGTGACAACCAAAGGAAAAAGCTTGACATTGCCCCTATTCGAAGCATCTGTTGAAATTGAAAAATATCGAAAATTTGTCTCATCTTGCTCAATATCATTCGCACACTCCAGCATCTCTTTCTGTTGTGCAATTGAAGTAATCCCACGGCGAATTTTTACTCATTACTACAATAAATGTAAAACATACTGTGTTAGGAAAAATGGTACTTTATATTTTTATTTATCTTTTTATCTATAACTATTTTTATATTTACATTAATGCGCTCTTTTCTTTCTGTTTCAATTAATTTCACAATAAAGATTCCAATAACTGAATTTTACGAAATCTCAATTCGATGTATCAAACATTGAATTCAGATTTCATAAAATTCAGTTCATCGCGAAAGGGTGCACACAAAGATACATATACAGAAAAAACAATATCGTTATTTCACGTGATGAACGAGGTTCTTTGAATTGTAACTCTTTTCAGTCGAAAAATTAATTTTTACAGATTACGCTAAAAACAAAATTTGATTTAGAAAAATCCACAACTTATATTAGGTTCGCGACAAAGAATATATATTGATATCTTCGGGACTGCGATAACACAAAGAAAAGAATTAATTCTAGGGCCTTAAAACTAATTAAATACTAAGTAAGAAGGGAAATGATAGATGTAAAGAGGATTAAGAGATAAATCTATAGGAAAGTGGGTACCCGTTCTTATACGTGGTCTGGGCGTGGTGACAATCCTGATCCTTGTTTCTTACACAAAAATATGATCGCTGTCTTGTCTTCACTACAAAAATCTCTGTGGCGTTTTCTATTAGTCTCTATTTTCACTCTTGAACCAAAAAGTGACCGTTTCTCTTTCCAACTTAGCCCTCGGGGCTTCTTATTTTCTTTTGTTCTATAGATTAGTCACCAGCCCCCAAGAGGCGAGTTAAGAAGGAACATTGTAGAAGGGACAGAACAATGAAACAAAGAAGAAATAAAAGAAGCTATATACTCAATTAAAAATAAAAATATATATATATATAATATGGTGTACTGCCACAAGCTTCATAAAGCACAAACCAATAAACAAGAATATTACTTACTATGTAAGTCGTGTTTTCAGTCAGCACGTATTTATGAACTATCAAGACTTTGTAAAAAGTTTCCTTTTGCATCTCAGCTATCTTGAAAACAAAAACAAGACCCATTTTGGAGTATAATATAGGGAATCAAGTTATAAACAGACTAGAAAATTGCTTTTAGTAACCTTAAATTACAAATGGAATGACCCATTACAACCTGCACTGTTTTCTCGCTATGGTATGGGGTGAGAGAAAAAAAGAAATATATGCGATTGGTGGAAATTTGCAATCATACTTTTTTGTGTGTGTAGAAGTATTTATTTGACTGTTTTAGTTTTGTGTGACGAACAGACGGGGCAGAGTCCGCTAATTAAGATCGGGTTCCCTACAAAAACCATACGGTAAGGTGCTCTATTCGAATTTAATCGAATAATTTCGTTTAACTCTTGTAATTAATACGTATTACTTTTAGGTGCTTACTCCGATTGGTGGGAATTTGCAATCATATTACACCAGATGTTAATTGGACAAACCCCAATGGCTATTTATTTGAAAAGAATTAATAACGTTGATAAAATGAACCTGACGTCCCTTATTGAGATAACAAAAAGTAAGCTATCGTTATTTTTAATTTTTTAACAATAAAGAGAAACGATGTGGTTAATGTAAGACTGTCTTTTTAGTCGCTCAAAAAATAATTATTAAATCTTTTAAATATTTATTTTGAGTTTTTTATTCTACTAAATTGTATTAAATTCCATATTTTGATGAAAAATTATGACAGTCCGTAGAAATAAATCAACCTTTTCGATATACTGGAAAACCTGGTTTTGTGGCACTTCTGTTACGCGCCTCCTTGCTTATTGGCCAATCCTAAAATTCCTCTATAAAACTTTATTGTAAATTTTAATATAAATCATACTCCATCTTGATGGCTAAATCATATAAATATTTATGAATTTGATGTAAAATTTAATCATTAATACTTTTTCATGACATTTCGAAATATTTAGTAACTCCGTTTGATTTTTTTTTTCTAAATTGGATGATGTCGTGATATGTCTCGTGTAGGGCCAGACTTAATGAAGACTTTAATTGTTAGCATTTATAGTGTTTTATAAAACTCACCTCTACCCTCAAAATTAAGTCTTGCTATTTTATAATAATTTCGCACTAAACTGTATTGAAAGAAAGTAAAAGTTCTAGTGGTCAGAGCAATTAGCGGAGCAAGAGATGTTGTGTAGAAAATCATTCTAAGACGAAAGATCCTGAATGTCAGTTGTTGTTACGTATACGATAATATGTGAAAAAATATGCATTTGAGCCGAGTTTCTGTCATATTTTTTTTATTTATTGCGCTTGTTGCAATATGCAGATCAACAATAAAATTGTGACTTTGCAGACGCGACCAAGCGAATTTGCCGAACGAACGAGAATATATGAAGAGAAGAGGTAAAGACGTTCACGTTGAACTCGTTACATATTAGCGTGAATTATTGTAGTGTACGAAAGTTAAAAACAAACTGGTTCAACTACGACGCTTACTACTAGCAAACAACATCTTTTGCTATTAGGATTACTTCATAATGAACACATGAAAACAAAACGAACATATCGTGTACAGTACATCCTCTCTGGAAACAGAGAAAGGTTAAAGGGCTTTATCATAATTCGTTAAGCAAACAGAATTTATGTATACCTGTAGTTTGAAAAATATTAAAACGAAAATCTTTGCGATAACATGAAAGATACGAGAAGCCATCTTCTGCTCGTGCCATAGCGCATGCCAAGTATTCAGCGAGAAGAAGCGAGACACGGTAAACATCAAACTGTCAGATATTTGCGAGAGCCAGAAATTCGCTCTCGCCGGCCAGATTCTCGTTTCTCGCTTCTTTATGGTTTTCCTTTCCAAGGACTATATCGCTGGCTATTAGATTCGCGTCTGGTAGTCGCACCGTAATGTTCATCGTTGCAACCAGAATCACAGTATATTATATCTTGTATGCTCTAGCAATATAACTTAAAAGTTAGCTAGATGAATAAAGTTACGTTAGACTAGCTTGGAATACGAAGAATAGGTTGGTACCTCTCACCGATCAATCACAATGATGCCATGACAAAGCCTAAAATATCCAATCACAGAAGTGACTGAAATTCTGAGATTGAGATAACATCGTTGTAAGCTAGTTCAAGCTCTCGATATGAATAAAGAAAGTAGCGCGTATTAATCTAATTAAAAAAAAAAGTTCTCCTAATCTTAAGACATACAGGGTGATTCAAAAATCACAAAAATTTTAAAAAATTAATAACTCACAAAGTATTTACAGTAAGATGATGAGGTTTTCGCACAAATACTTGAAAAATAGTGAAAGTTTATTATGCGTAACAATTACAGTACCAAAATAGTTACATTTCTTGCCATGGATGGGCGCTTGATACAATTACATGATCTGAGTAGTTGTTAGTAGAGCATACACTAATAATACTTATATATATATATATATATATATATATATTATTCTTATTTTAACAAATTTACAAATGATACAGCGCCATCTATGGCAAGAAATGTAACGATTTTGGTACTGAAACTTTTATTAAAACTTAAAAATTTCCACTTCTTTCTAAGCATTTCTGCAAAAACCGCAACATCTTAATATAAATAGTTTGTAAGTTATTAATTTTTAAAAATTTCTATCACCCTGTACGTTACAACTAGGGTAAAATGGCCAGTAAATAGACGGTATTGTTATATTAAGTTCAAATTGAGTTGATATTAAAGTTAACAAAGTACTCGCGGAGACAACCGACTTCATTCAGTTTAATAATTTCTGTTTTCTAGTATTTTATTTCTTAACTTTGTATTAATACAAATTCGAAAGTTTTTAAAATTACTTTTACTTGTTTTATTTTTATATTTTTCTTCTGTTATGAATCGTGTACATTTTCTTTTGCTTTGACTTTCGGTTTAATTGTTAGAAAGATTACTTTCAACTTTAATTACAAATTAGTCCAAAAATAAAATGTGCGGATATAATATTTAAACTGATACACGTAATCAATTAATATCAAGTTAAAAAGATTTATTAAGTAAAAGTTTATATACACATTTAAGTGTTTTACATAATTATAATTGTGGCTTAGACATATGCTAACTGCGATATTTCCCTTTTCTTTTTATTCGGGTGTCCAGTGTTGACACGCACGTTGCTGGCGAAAATCCATTATTTTTCGGTCAGAATTTTACCAATCGAACATCCTCGGTTGAGATATTTGGAACGACCGAAGACGGTGCTAAGTTGTCGCCGTCGACTTTAATTAACTGAAGTGGAAGAACACGTACTTCGTTAGCAATAACGAAGGACACGTATCATTCCAAGTACCGTCAGCAGGAAAGGGAAGACGCCAAACCGCCACAAAAAGTCACATCCATGAATGAAGTCGAGTCCGGTTCATTAGGTCACAGCCAGGTAAAAGTCCAAATCCGGGTAAAAACAGTCACAATCAGGAGAAAAGTCACATCCGGTGAGAAGACCTCGATGATTTACTTCTTCCAGAAGAAGAAGAGCTTCTTCCACCAAGGCTTCTTCTTACGCTTCTTTAGAATCGATTTACACTCCTCTTCCGGTCCTTCCTCGCGTGCCTGTCTCTGCACCGACCATTCCGGAACATCCGGATACCTCTTTTCCAGGTAGTCGATGACAGACGAGGTGCTTTCATTGGGAGAGATGACAATGACCCGTTTCTTGTCGGGTTGACCGGATTTCTCCTTCGCACCCTCCAGCACTTCTTTCGGTCGCACGCGAATCACTCGAATTGAAGAGGAAGACGATTCCCACGTCGAAGTGCTCTCCTCTGGACTGTCTTCTCCAGAGGTATTCCATTTCTTCAACGCCTTGAAATTTTCCATTCTGCAAGCAAAAAAGAAACCAGCTCTAAATTAAGACAATATTAACAAGTGAAACGAAAATGTAACAATATATATATAGGATAGAAAATTATAGAAAAAGTTCGTTTTAATTCTAATCACAAATGAATATAAATTGTAATGAAACTATAAACTTCGTCGACAACATTAAAATTATTCATTCAATTATTATGTATAATAATTAAATATCTATGGTTTACAAAAAGTTATGCTATTCTGTTGATTTTCATTAGAACTAATGAAAACATTCTAGAAATTAAGAGAAAACAAAATGACGAATAAACTCATTTATTCTAATTCGTTAATGTTTAGATAAATTATAGCAGTGCGAATGTCATATAAGATATAATGTGTACGCATATGTAACATACACACACAAAATTATGGCGGGGAACGACAGAATTTATTATTCGAGTTTGCTTTAACACTTCGATTCGATTGACGAAAATGAACAATGAAAAGATTGAATGCATTTCCCCAGAATAAGTCAAAGGCTGGATTTTTCACTTTGAAGAAATCACACAACGATTGTTATTGAAATATTCGTTCTGGGAAAATTATCGCCGCTAATTGTGATTTAGCGCTTAACAATGTTAAAAAATATTTGAATCTAGAAAAATCAGGGACTAAACTTACCGAAAATAATCTCTTTTACTACTGCAAAACTCAGAAAACGCTCGAAACAATCGCATTCGAACAAACAGCAATTCAATTGTCGAAATTCTATTGTTGCATCGCGACTCAGTTTAATGCTAAAAATTTCGATTTTTTGACAGAATTTCGGGGTTTTCGCGTCTGTGTTTCTATAGAGACAGATCGTTCTTCTTTTTGTCTGTAGTCTTTCACCCATCCCCACAGACGAGGTAGAATCAATTTTGTTAGCGTTAAGATGTTCGAAGACTCTCATAAACTAAGTAGATTTGAGTAGATGAAAACAACCGCTTATATCTTCAAAACTATACCTGTAAGATTAACTGCTGTCAAGCATGCGTATATCAATTGTTGCCAAATTATTACCCTCTATCTTAGATGTACACAAAACACAATAAAGTATGAAACCTTCATTCAATGACTACGTTTTACAGTCGTAACTATTTCAGTATGGAACGTCGTGAAATCGGGGACGTCAAGTAACGGTTCCGACGTTAAAAGCTGTAATAGCGGTGTCTAGAATTTTCATTATATGCAGTTTTTCTTTTGGTGTCAATGTCATTTTTAATAAAACAACATTTCGGTTTTCAAACGCGCACTTGGCGGTGCGTTCATTACAAACCATATGCGGAAAATAAGGGAAATGCCGCTTATCGAGTTTTTCACCTACGTCTCGAAATATCTTTATACAATATTTACGCGAAATAACTGGAACATCAGATATTTTTGTATGATAATGCCGACATGCAGGTTTATGTGAGGTTATTCCTCCCTTTTCTTGAGGGCGCATCAAAAAACCAACTCGCTGATACCAACCCCTTTTTACTTTACATAAAATTATTAAATGTTGGTATTTATGTTGTTTTATACGAGAATTTCATAAATTTTTTGTGTTAATAAGAAACGCGTTTATTTAATAACATTTGAACACACTTTCTGAATAATTAGGTGAATGTTTGAATAACTAATTCAGTTTGTTTAATCAACACTGTTGAATAGTTAATTTCAATGTTTGCGATAATCAAATTTTAATTAGTAATCAGAAGCTGAATAACTTACTGTAATACGAGTTGACTTTGAAAGTTTACAGATAAAAATATAATTAAAACGGTATCAATTGTTATGATTAATTTTTTTATGATTTCTTGTCTTTTCAGGATCCGAACAAACGTCTACAAGAAGGAGACATCAGAATACACAGATATTTTGATGATGTCCCTTGGCCCGAATCAGTTCACAATTAAGTGATTCAGTATATATATACATTTAAAAAAATGTTTTTTTTAAAATATAATTTATTATATGATTTTGTTAATTATTATTAATTAAACTTTAATTGTATGTTTAAATGATTTCAACTAATTGTTTCGAATTAAACTTAATTGCGTTCGATCGTTTTTAAAAGTTTGTGTGTTTAATATTGTATGATAAGCATTCGTACTGTTTGGTGGATATTAAAAATAATCGTAGGAATTGAATGGCGAATTGTGTGAAGAAGCGCGAGTATAAAAGATAATTTATCCGATTTATCCTTTTCCAGGTAATCGATGACAGACGAGGTGCTCTCATTGGGAGAGACGACAATGACCCGTTTCTTGTCGGGTTGACCAGATTTCTCCGCATCCTCCACCACTTCTTTCGGACGCACGCGAATCACTCGAAATGAAGAGGAAGTCGATTCCGATGTCGAGGTGCTTTCCTCTTGGCTGTCTCCTCCAGAGGTATTCCATTTCTTTAACGCTTTGAAATCATCCATTCTGCAAGCAAAACCAAACTAGTATTAAATATTGTATAACATTTCTATGGTTCATAAAAGTTATGCTATTCTGTCGATTGTCATTAAAACTAATGAAAATATTATAGAAGAAATTAAATAAATTCATTTGTTCTAATTCATTAAGGGTTAGATTGATTATAATAATGTCATATCGAGTGTAATGTGTATGCATATGTAATACAC